>NW_018405513.1:140383-200473 GCF_002113885.1 Mizuhopecten yessoensis
GACCCAAAAAATAACAACACTTTGTCAGGACCATGAGGCGATCATTCCTACCAACTTTCAGTTCAATCGGTCCAGCAGAACTTGACTTTAAGTTTGAAATGTAAAATGTTAACGGACGACGACGGACAAAAACGGATAGCAATAGGTCACTTGAGCTAAAGCTCAGGTGACCTAAAAACTAGCTATTATATATTACTGTGGCTGTCCCTTGGTCTGGAAATGACAGCCCCATGCACAATTTGATTTCACAACGGAGCCTTTTCCTGAAGGTAAAGTAATAATTTGCTTCAAATTACTTTGGGTTTTCTCAGAGTGCCAACGTATTTACCAAAAATAGGCAGGTGGCCATCGAGTTGAATAAAGTTTGCTTTGCCTGATCATCTATGTGCTGATTCAACAGCACTGTTTGCATAGATGACCAGGCAAAGCAAATGAATATCTGTCTTGGTTCCATTTACCAATAGGTATTCATTAGACAGATGTCGGTAGCTGCCTGCCTTATCAATATACAATGTATATTCAAACCCTAGTTCAAACAATTAATGTTTTATGAATAATAACCAATTTTGTTTGGGATTTTCTCTCCAATTTTCTTTGTCAATAAAAAATGTATATGCTTCTTTTAGAATACAATTTTCACAATTCAACATTACTTAAACCAATATTTAAACATTCTAAGCATCTGATTATTTGTCAGAGGAAGATAAGCTCAAAACATACCATTGCATTGCACGTACATTTTTTAACACAGTATATTTTTACTAATTCCAAATGAACTCTTTCTATTTCAACTCCTTTCAAAGCTGTAGCTAAGTATCTTTCTGCTTCTGTACCAATTTGGAGGGATTTCATCTGGGTGCCAAGGGGCTGCAGGCCCAATAGGGGAATTTGAGGTAAATCTTTAAAATCCTTCTCTTTCTGTACCATTGGAGGAACTTTATCCAAATTTGGTCCATATAGCATCCTTTGGTAAGGGGGACCCAATTCAAAGGGAGAATGAGGCCACCTCTGGGGGCAGAGGGCAAGGTCCTTTTGGGGGAACATATTAATAAATTATTAAAATCCTTCTCCTTTAGTAATTGCAGATTCGAGGGCTTTTAAACAAATTTTCTGTAGAGCATCCTTTGGCAAAGGGGACTAAATTTTGTTTAAACGGAGAGTGTGGCCCCTTTGCTGCAGAGGGGTGGGCCCCAATAGGTAAAGTTTTAAAATTATTCTCCTTCAGTATAATTGAAGTTATTTTAACAAAATTTGGTCCAGAGCATCATTTGGCAGTTAAGGGGGACTAGATTTGTTTTAACAGAGAGTGTGGTCCCCCCGGGAGCAAAGGGGGAAGGGTCCAGTAGGGGGAACATAGTAATACATGTTTAAAATCCTTTTCCTCCAATTTATTTGGAGAGATTTTAACCAAATTTGTGCAAAGCATCCTTGGGCAAAGGGGACTCAATTTTGTATAAATAGAGGGTTGCTTGAATGGGCAGAGGAGCAGGCAAAATAGGGGAAATTGAGATTAATGTTTTAAATCCACCCAGGGATTAATGCATGAATAGAAAATTGGTACCCTTTTTTGAAATAGGGGAAAATATGCATTGTAGGTGCATTACCTGTCCAACAAGGGCTGCAGGCCAGAGCCAGGGGGAGAGTATGAGATGGGGGTATGGATTACATCTTCAGTTTTGTTTCCTGCTGTTCATTATACTGATTATAAAATATCAGCACAACAATTAATATCAACACAGGGAATTATAACACAGCTGTAATAAGCTAGTGAGCTTATGTCATGGCGCTGCATCAATCGTCCATCGTCGCCATCCTTCAACTTTTCCTTTAAACAGAAACATATATACATATAAAGCCAGAGATTGGCAATTTGCGCAGATCTCGGAAATGCGCGCATGAGCCTATTGTTCCTCGGAGCTCCATCGCAAGACTTGGTTTGCTGCCCCGCATATAGGCGGTATCAGCTTTTCTAAGCATTTTATTGGTAATTATTTTTTTATAATTGCAAAAAGTATCAGAGAGAATTTTTACTTAGAGATCGCAACAATTAATGATATGATAATAGAAGTCCATCTGAAACGCATATCCTGATAAGTACTAAGAATAAGGACGTCTATAATTAGTGTGTTTACATGTTATTGTTACCTGTGAGAGTGCAGGTACAGATGTAGGAATTTGACAGGGTGTTTCAATATGTCGTGATCTTCGAACCTTAATTTTCCCTAGAATGTTTAGCATTACATTGGTTCTCGAAAGTGTGTGCACAAATTCAGAAAAGTAACTTCAGTAACATTTAGATTTTTTATTTAGTCGGACAACTACATGTGGAAAAAATAATGTACATTACATGTAACAGGGTCAACTTACACTTTTACTAATGGGCAAAGCCTCAGATAAGAAATCTACTATAGGAGATTCGTCTTTATTCTGGCTTATGCTTATTCGAGAAATTAACAACAACAATTTTCCTGGGTTAATTTCAATGTATATGTCTCCTGTCGTTGGCCACGTGGCTTCTATCAGAGCATAACAAATGAGGCAGATATCCAACGTGGATCGTGAAAATCAAATCAACGATTAGGCCTACTCAGCAATCGATAGTTTTTTTGTTTTGTTATTAACGAGTCTAGATCACTCTGATTTTATCAAGTATCATATTGAATTTCAAAATATACATTTATTACGTCAAAATGACGAGTTCATATCATCTGATGTAACAGAAATAACCATGCCTATGTGGTGTAAGAACTTATATTACTGGAAAAGGTGTACGAACTTACATGGTACTGTACCGACCGGTCCTCCTTAAAAGCGTCTTCAACCGACAACAAGCGTCTTCAACCGACAACAAGCGTCTTCAACCGACAACAAGCGTCTTCAACCGACAACAAGCGTCTTCAACCGACAACAAGCGTCTTCAACCGACAACAAGCGTCTTCAACCGACAACAAGCGTCTTCAACCGACAACAAGCGTCTTCAACCGACAACAAGCGCCTTCAAGTGACAACAAGCGTCGCCAGACAAAATCTTTTAAAATAATGAATAAAGAAAGCGACATCAGAAGATATGTTATTCATATAACTATGATACACCTTTATACCAAATTTCACTTAGATATATGAAGAAATACCGAGTTATCGTGACTTTATTATTTTACTATCGTCGGCTTGGCACGCGTGTGTTAATAAAACTGTTATCAAAAAGCGTCTTCAGACCTTACTTCTTAAAATAATTGATAAAGTAAGCGACATCATGAGATATGTTATTCTTATGACTATGTACAAACTATATACCAAATTTTAATTTGATTTGTTGAAAAATGATTGAGTTATCGTGAATTTAATTCATACGATGTACAGATTTTAAGCTATACGCCGTGCCACATTTGTGTACGTAGGGTATATGTAGGGCTTCGCATAGGCAGATACGTGTATGTGTTATACGTCTCTGACATAGGTGAACACAGTTAGAATATATTGCTATATAAACATTGATACACCTTCAATCTACCTGAAGTTTGGTATAAAGGTGTATCATAGTTATATGAATAACATATCTTCTGATGTCGCTTACTTAATCGATTAATTTTAGAGATATAGTTTGAAGCCGCTTCACAATCTGTTGAGTTCTATTCACACACGTTTGCCACACCGCCGATCGTAATAATCAAACTTATCATTACTCAGTCATTTATTCAAATATCTACCTGCAGTTTGGTATAAAGGTGTATCATAGGTATATGAATAACATATCTTCTGATGTCGCTTACTTTATCGATTAATTTTAGAGATATAGTCTGAAGACGCTTTACGATCTGTAGAGTTCTAATCACACACGTATGCTACGCCGCCGATCGTAATAATAAATTAATCACAACTCGATCATTTTTTCAAAAATCGAGCTGAAATTTGGAATGTATATCAATAAAAGTCTAACTAATAACATATCTTCTGATGTCGCTTACTTTAGCGAGTAATTGTAACGATATTATCTGGCGAAGCTTTCTTCACTTTACATGCGAATACACACATGAGCCACGCCTCGATCGTAAAAATTCAATTCATCATAACTTGGTCATTTTATCGAATATCGAGCTGAAATTTGGTACAGAGGTGTATTATAGTCATATTAACAACATATCTTCTGATGTCGCTTACTTTATTCAGTATTTTAAAAGATTTTGTCTGGCGACGCTTGTTGTCACTTGAAGACGCTTGTTGTCGGTTGAAGACGCTTTTAACGAGGACCCGTACCGACTTATATTACCCGCCTCCAACTTTTATACTTCACATGATATAAACATACAACAACCAATTGCCTTTCTGACCTGGGCAATTGTCCAAGATTAAAGCCAAAAGTGAGGTAAAAGCCAAGCAAGACATGTAACAGAGATTTCTAAGTGACTTACAAGTTTTTGCACAAAACCAAAGGTGAAAGTGGTTTGTATTCGCAATCATCACACGTTATATTTCCAGACGTTTGGTTGGAAATACTACACAAAACAAAAATGAGAAGTGTTAAAATGCCCCGAGTCATCTTCTACCAATTGTTTTTTCACAGCATCACGTTTTCTTTATCACGATTCTCTCTGTCTGCGTGTATCAAGGTACATCGCTGCCGCTGCATTCTCATTTTGTTGTTGCTGTTCGTTTCCGCTACATCAGCGTCGTTGAAACCCTTTACTATATCATCTACAAGAGTTACCTCTCTTTGTGTTGATTCCGGATTTTATATCATCCATGCATAATTATATGCATGTCCTTTATTAGTAAAACTAGCTCCGCGCACAAACAGTTTCTAGGCTGTAGAAAAGCCGAGCTTGAACAATATTTTGAAAAAAATCCAAAGTTTCAGCATTCTATTGGTTGAAGTGTCTTGAATGCTAAATCAAAGCATATGTCTACCTGGATTCTGTTCTTGATATATATCAATGACATGCCAGATGTATTAGAGTGTTCTGTACTACAAAACTATTCGCGGACGATGCCAAAATATCAGCTAATAATTCAACCCCAGAACATCGAGCTAGGTTGCAACATTTTATTTCCCCTTTGATAAAAATCTAGGAATCTGATTGGTTAAAAACTACAGTGTACCAAACCGCATTCGTAAATCTCAGGGGGTTTACGAAAATCTCGGGGGGTATACGGTCATGTCATGTGATTCTCAGCAGTAATACGGTGGAATCACGTGATTTTACAAGGGGTATACGGGTCACGTGTCTTTGTATCTTGCGACCGGGCATCGGGAGACAACTCGCATCCGTCGTCTGCTTCACTGTTTACAAAATGCCAAAACGTTTCGCTTCGCATACTGATGAGGAAATACTCGCCAAAAGGGCTAACTTTGTGCCACATAACACACAAAAGTCGAACAGACGAGCGGCAAACATGCTGAGGACTTATTTAAAAGAAAAGAATCTGGAAGAACAGTTCGAGAATTTGATAAAACGAAACTAAATGAGGTATACGGGATGGTATGACCCTACAGGATTTCGTATTTCCTTCGGCCTGTCGGCCTCAGGAAATACGAAACCCTTTAGGGTCATACCATCCCGTATACCCTGCCAAAAATCCGTGTAACTAATAGTATTGACAGAATGTGTCAATGGACAAAAAATTGGATGATGAAGCTGAATGTGGACAAATGCAAGCATATAGAAATTAAATTGGACAAAAACCTAAGTCATCCAACTACTCGCTGACGCAATACGGAAACACCATCGAAATCTGGGAGTTCACATCGACGAAAAACTCATTTTTTCCATACACGTCCAAAAAGCAGCCAGCAAAGCAAACCAAATTGCTGGAATAGTATTCAGAAGTTTTACATACATGTATATGAGCCCAACCATATTTGAAACACTCTACAAAGCTCTTATACGGTCCCACCTTGAATACGCTTCAACGATATGGTCACTGCTGTATACCAAGGACAAACTTTTGATTGAAAAGGTCCAGCGAAGAGCAATGAAAAGAGTACCAACACTAACTAACACTGAAATCATACGCTGAACGTCTAAGAATACTCGGTCTACCAACCCTGGAATACAGGAGGGAGAGAGCAGACATGGTCAAAGTGTACAGAATCCTTAATAACATCGACAAACTTGATAAGGATAAACTATTCCAACACTGCGAATACAGATCAACACGGGGGCACTCCAAGAAGCTGTTTAAAAGGCTCTACAAAAAACTGATCACAGGAAACTTCTTTAGCAACCGCATTATTAAACCGTGGAACTCGTTGCCTGATGAAGTGGTCTCATCACCGAGCCTAAACTGCTTCAAGGAAAGACTAAACAATACCATACTTAACATCAAGTGACTCAACTAAAAACAATGTACTGTTTGAGGGTTTTTTCTACAACGGAAGGGCTCAACCCTTTTATCTACATGTATATGAACAAACGAGTGAATTTGTTTTTAAAATTTTAAAACCCATTTTTACCATAGACATTGCTACACTAGTATGATTAAGGCAATAATAAGTGCGCTACCGGAAAAGTAAGTCGCGAGTGAAGAAATAACAATGATGCATCACAACAAGCTTGAACTAGCTTTCAACGATGCCACATCAGCAATTCAGCAATTCAATGTCATGGTACCTCTTCGGGAAAAGAAAGTCAATGCTCTTTGGACCAACAACAATTCGGAGTCAATTAATAACAGATTGAAACAGGTTGCCAATTTCAAACAGCATAACTTACCTCAGCTAGTTGAAAAAATGGCCTTAGTGTCTCAAATGCAGATACTTGATTTAAGACGGGCATTACATGGAACTGGCAAATTTAGGCTAGAATGCAAAACTACATCATTTGAGGTAGACCAGGAAATTTGGAATCAAAAAACACAAAAAGAAAAAGACGCATATTTTAGAACCTTTTCGGCCTAAAGAAAGAATATTACCCGCGAAAGCAATTTAGCTTAGGTTTCAGGCACAGACTTCTTGGGCCCAAAACCGAAGCAAAACTGTGGCAAAAAGCCATGTAAAAGATCAAGAACAGTAAAATAAAAGTATCTACTGTACAGGGAATGTTGTGTTACGTCTTCATTTCATTTCCCTATTTCTCTTATGCTACATATTTATAGACTATTGTATTGGTGAATCACAACATGATCCGCTATCTCTTCAGATATTGCTTTTCGCAAATGGACATGTTGTGTCATTCATTAGTTCAGAGACGTATATTAAATGTCTCTGATTAGTTCAATTCTATTAAATGTCATAAATTCTTCATTCCCCATTTTCCTTAGGTTATTTTATAGTGTTGTTTAAATTCCAAGTATTTAGGATATATGTTTTTTTCCATTATTTACGTGGAAGATATCTCTTAGGATATTAATCTTTCCAATATTCACGTATAAGTAAACCTGATCCGCTTAATTTGGTATTCTTTTCATTTTATATTATACTTGTTGATTTCGTCGTATTTTGATCATATCGTTTTCATTACGCACTTCCATATACAATTGTTTTATCTCAATATTATATCAACTGATTGTTTAAAATTATGACAATTTTATGTTTTATGTACTGCAAATGTATTTTCACATCTTTTAACAATCTTATTTATTTTCATCGTTGTATTTGTAATCTATGTATATATGTGTTAAAATATGATTATTAAAATAAATGGTTATGATCAAATAATCTGACTGTGAGTCTTAATGTGTTTAACAATGATGACATCTGTAACATCGCGATGCAAGGGAGCTAACACATATAACATACTCTCCTAATTTCGAATTGAAGGACTTGACGGCAGTGGATGTCGAAAATCAGGTTACTACATTATAATATTAACTGAATATTATTTAAGTGTCGTCTGTGTTTTTTTGTGGTCTTATATGGATGTTCATTAGTGTTTTAGGGGTGTTTTTGGGTGTTTTTGGAACTTTTTGGGTAAATCGTGCCACCCTGGTTAGTGTACCCAAAATGGAACACTTTTATTCATTTCATTTTTGTAACATTTCAATAGAGTTTATGAGCAATCTTTAAGAGGTAGGCAGATGATATTTGTTCGAAATGCATAAAACTATCAAAACTTTTATTGAAAAAAACATACCATTAGTTTTTCTTGCAAAATAAAAATTGCTGCGTCATATATATCAAAAGTGTTCCATTTTGGGTACTGTTCCATTTTGGGTACTGTTCCATTTTGGGTACCCTAACCCTAGCTGTACGATTCAGTGATGGAATAAGTTTGGTTGGATCAGATCTATTTATGCGCACATGTTACCGGCACCCTTGAGCTTCGCTTTTATTAAGATAAATAAGATAAGATAAAGTTTGTTCAACAAAGATATTTTACTGTACAAAACTGTCAGATAATGTTTGTCTTTTTAAAGTTATTGTTAATTTATTTGCATTATATGAAACTAGATTAAATATATTTTACAAGCAGATCTAGCATTGAAATTCCACAGTTTTAGTTGTAAAATCTAAAAGTAATATCACAAACTTGGATCAAATAAAATGTCAACAGAAACGATCCCCAAATGGAAGAATTAAGAAGAACTGAATATAAAATAAAGTTGACGTTCTACAATAAATGCAGAAAAAACAAGAGTAGTAATACTGAAAAATCCGCACTTTGACCCTTTGGAACGCCTTACGTTTTCCCTTGGAAAGCTGTCGCTGTTTCACTGGAGCAGACGACCCGTGAACTTTGACCTCGTCATTGACCCTGCTTCGTACATACTCGGGTATTTCCGTCCTAGTGGGAATGACCTCGTGTGTTACGATCGATTATCAATTTTATATCAAATAAAGATATATTTTTGAGAATGTGTAGCAAAGCTAAACAGCATCGTAAAAATAGGACCGAAGTAACTCTATACTAGCTACTTCCGTGACGAAGGATTTTGGAAGCATAGTATTTCGACGTTACCATGACTTCAATTGTTCGTACACATGTTACCGGAAAAGAGCTTCGCTTCTTGCGCCTTCGGCACAAGTGCGCTCTTCCTTGTTTATTTAGATAAAAACTAATATACATTCTGTGTGAAAAAAATCTATCACATAAATTTTGATACTGGCATGAAACGTCGTTCAAAATTATCATATGATGACGTCACAATCACGCCACACTCAATCGGCCTTCATCGGTTATTTCCGGAAGGATGAAAAATAACCGGGAAATCTTGGAACTGATGGCCGTTGCATTTATCTCTTTAGTCGTTGCTTTATGACTTTTTAATTTCAGTTTTTGACACAGGCACACAAAGTAAAAACGCGGATGTTTTCTGAAGATCCTGTTTGTTATCAACCAGGTTCTGTTAATATTTCTACGGGGAGATATTTTCAAAAAGAGCCGCATTAAACCAATAGGTATAAACGTGTACATTTATTTTTCATAGTCTAAAATTTCATCAGCTTTTGATTTCCATTTATTGAGGTAATGAACGAAATAATTAACATTTTTGAAAGTCCGGTATAGTCTTTACATAATTTATGTATGCAATACCACTCATAAAAGAAACAATGGATAATTCATTTATGTCGAAATCAACAATCAACGCCCTTTATCAGCAACGTATAACTTATAACTATAGTTACAGACAGAATTACATGTTAAACCTCAGTGACAGTTACAAAATTTTAAATTCAATCCGGTGTTTCAGGATGGAACAGGAATTCTAAACATCGATATAACGACAATCACAATTCTACATCAAATTATTGCAATATTTTCCGTTTTTTATTTCATATTTTTAACTAACAAAACTATAAATTTACTTTTATTGACATATGGTCAAATATGTAATATGCACTTTTTTTCTATAGCAATTACCAAACAGTTTTTTCCCACCTTATTTAAATCATTCTTTTTGTGACCTCACAGAAGCACGCAGAGGATTTAAATCTTAATGTGGGAGGAAGCCGGAGTATCCGGAGAAAAACCCGGGTGGCCGGGCAGGTAACCGGGATTGAATCCGGCCATCTTGGTGAAGACGAGCGCACTATCCACTGCGCCGACCGACCCATCATATACGTTACGCACAAGAACAACTATCTGCTTTAGCTTTGAAAACGGCGTCATTGATGCAAAAAATAAATTGTGTATACATTTTTTCCAATCATCAACGATGCAAAAAATCTACATCTGGGAGACCGGGGAAAGTTGGGCCACCCCTGATATTTTTGTTTTTGAGCTAATATTGACAACTTTAAAGATCTTAGCAGTTTAGTTGGCTAGGCAATCACATTAAAAATGGCAAGGAAAACTCTAATGTAAAATTACTAAACACATTACTTTTGAGAAAGAAAATCATGATCTCGCTTCTAGTGATGCGAACTTTCGCTAAAAATAAATTACGGTCAAACGTGTAACACACTGACAGCTTCAAATGATATACATGGACATTAAAGCAAAGCCAAACACTCACTACCATATTGCTGTACAATAAGAATTTATTGAAATATCAATTTGGGCCCGGACAGTTTCAGCCAATGATACCGAGGCAAGTTCGGCCCATGTAACACATAAAAAGTCGAAAAGTTGGCGGTAAATCTGAGGTTGCATGCTTTATAACGTCATAATTAAGCTGATTCCAATGGGGCAGAACTTACCCGAATGCCGACACGTAAAAATTAAATAATGTTCAAAAACAGATGTGCTGCCATACTTCCCAGAACGGACTTTAATAAAAATGGGCCGAATTTGCCCCGATCTCCCCTATTGTTGTGTCGGTCTTAATCTCATTAGCGTTTATGTTTTATTGTTATCACTCGACTAGCCGAATTTAAATAAATTTTATCTTGTCTCATACTAAAAGCAGTATTATCTCATTCTAAATCAGTAAATATCAGAGATCAACAAAAGCTTCGCTCTGTTAAGGCTTTGCCTTTTCGTATTACAGTTTGTAATCTAATCACATTCCTACGCACTCTTCGACGCCATTAGCTTGTGACGTTCATGTAAGCTTTTTAATGACCATGCCAATCATTTCTTTTTTTGATACATTTTGATACAAAAATTCGTTGGTTCGAATACAAAATTTTCCTGCTACGTTAAATGTCGCTTTATTATTCGATTAAGCATATGTACGGGCTCAATGAACCGGAAGAGGTCACCGGAAGTACGAAAAGTTTCTAGGCTGTAGCTGTACGATTTAATGATGGAAGTTTGGATAAGATCTATTTACACGCACATGTTACCGGTAAAGAGCTCCGTTCGGGTGCCTACGGCACTGAATTGTCTCTCCCTGTTTTCAATAGGTGTGTCTATTCCGTCTTTGCGTATTGCAGAGTTATCTTCTCTTGGGAGCAGGTATTGATTGTTACGTCATTGGTTTGTGTGAGAAAATTACGTCGTTTTCTCAAAAATTGATGACGTTATTCTCGCAAACAAGTGACGTAACAATCAATACCTGCTCCCAAGAGAAGATAACTCTGCAATATGCAAAGACGGAATTGAGTGTGACGTTATTTTGGCGGAATTAACTCCCCTTGTTTCTGACTTTTTACCTTCTGATTTCAGGTATTCTCACAGGGACTCTCTCGCCGATGTTTCGTTTTTTTTCTCTTTTCTTTTCCCCTATTTTCTGCCCTTTTTGTGGTGTTGCGTCATTGTTTGAACTAAAAATATAATAGTTTACATGTAGACAATTCACAATATTTGTTTGTTTGTTTGTTTATTTATGTTTAACGGCCCATTGACGGCTGTGGTCATTAAGGGCCATGGTGATTTATTTTATATTTTATTTTTTAACGAACATGTGAGTAGCGAAGATAAAATCAGATAAAATGGTTCATTTTAAAAGCAATCGCATTGTATGTGTAGATAATTAAAAATAAAAAGGGGGTTAAAATAATAAAAGAGATAACGAATAGATGATATGGAATATGGGATATATATAACGTCAAAAAGGGTAAGGTGGGTTAAAAGACATCAGAGTCTATATAATAGACCGATGTCTTTCAAATAGTTAAATAATACCTTCGAGTCTACGGAACAAGAGATATTCGAAGAGCAAGGTTTATTGTGAGTGTGTTTTTAGGATCTCGTAACTGTAAACTCTGTAGGACAGATAGAGAGTCTGAGCATATGATTGCCTTTTTAATGCGGTATTCATCGATATGGTCGAGGGCCAAACCAATGGCGCATGCTTCGGCAGAAAAGATGTTGGCGCCGTCTGGAAGTCGAACTGAAGTGCAAAAATTAGCAGTACAGCAGGCTGCTCCCACTTTCTCACCTTCTTTGGAACCCTCGGTGTAGAGTTGTGTATGAGAAGGGTAATTCGAAACGCATTCCCGAAAGGAGGATTTGTGTTCTTCGGGCATAACACTTGATTTCCCTCGCTCATGTAATGTAAAGTTAAAATCAGGTGATTGAATGGTCCACGGAGGAACAACAGATTTATTAAATTCAGCTATATCCGTCAACTTTATGTTGAGTTCTTGCAGGAAATTTGAAATTCGGATACCAAATGTTGGCAGAAGATTTTGGTTTTGCGTAAATATGTTTTGGTATTTTGGGTTGAATACTTGGTCGGAAGCAGGATTTTTGGAGTTTGATTTTAATTGAGTTGCAAACTGTAATGCAAGTCTTTTTCTCCTGTCATAAAAGGATGGTTCATTTGCTTCCATGTACAGGCTTTTTACAGGTGTTATTCGAAAAGATCCAATGGCTAGGCGTAGCCCTTGGATATGAATAAGTGATCTGTATAGGCGCAAACGTATTTCACGGTCCGCTCCCCAATCAGTATGATAAAAGACTGGTATAATGTTTAACGCCTTGGAACACTTATCCTTCAGATACTTTATATGTTGTATGAGAGAGAGTTTCGAATAAAAAATGAGGCCGAGAAAGTTGTTCAACAACAGGAATTATAGTGCCATCGAGTGTTAGATTTGGGTCATTGTATGCTTTTCGTTTTTGACAGAAATGCATGCACACAGTTTTAGATTTAGGGAATTTTAAGCCGTTTTCGTCTGCCCAATTTTGTAGTTTGTTTAAACTCTGTTGAAGTTGTCGTTCTATCGTGTGCATGTTCTTAGATCTGAAACAGACCAAGAAGTCATCCACAAATAACGACCCTTCTGTTGATTGACCAAGACATTTGACTATATCATTGATTTTAAGACCAAACAGGGTGTCTGATAGGATTCCACCCTGTGGGCTCCCATTTCCTGTTTAGACGTTTCAGAAAAAGTTGTACCAACACAGACTTTGAAGTGTCTATCTGATAGGTAATTAGATATAAAATTGGGAAGGTTTCCACGTACGCCAAGGTCGTGAAGATCTTTCATGATGCCATACTGCCATGTAGTATCATAGGCCTTCTCAAGATCAAAGAACACGGCGACAAGGTGTTCCCTCTTGGCGAAAGCCTCTCGAATGAATGTCTCGAGTCTGATGAGATGGTCATTTGTCCCTCTTCTGTTTCTAAAACCACTTTGAAGAGGGGATACTATATCGTTGGTCTCAAGAAACCAAACCAGTCTTGTGTTTATCATTCGTTCTAAAGCTTTACATACACAACTTTTCAGAGAAATAGGACGATAGTTGTTTGGGTCGGTAGCATCCTTTCCCGGTTTTGGGATAGGTATAATTGTCGAGTTCTTCCACGAATCAGGAATCTTTCCGGAAGCGTAAACTTTGTTGAATATGTAAAGAAGGCATGTTAGTGACGAATCCGGTAAGTGCTTGAGAAATTGATATGGAATATCATCAGGACCTGAAGCATAGTCCTGTGATTTTCGAAGCGAATCAACAAGTTCTGGTATGGTAAATGGCTCATTATAACTTTCTTTGTTTGATGATTTGAAATTGCGCCGTTTCTTTTTTTTTTTTTTTTCTATTTCTTTAAAGACTGGAATTTTCGGGAGTTTTTAGCTATGTTATTTTGCAAATGCATCAGCAATTTCAGACCTAGACGAAAAAAAATTGTTTTTATTAATGAGGTGGGAGGATGTTGACTTTTTCTTTTTCCCACTTATTTTCCGAATCATATCCCATACTTTTTTTGGAGGACGTGTTTGATGATATTTTTGATACATATTCTCTCCAGCTGTTTCTTTGTCAATTTTAATTGATCGCCGAGCCTTTGCCCGCCAAATGTTAAAATCATTGTGGTTTGAAGCAGTTGGGCAATTCAAGTAGCGTCTTAGAGCAGCTGCCCGATTACTGCGTGTTTTAAAAGATTCTTCTGATAAAAGGAACTTTGTAGGTTTTGGAGCGGATTTTGGAATTGTCTTTTGGGCAATAGAAATGAGTGTTTCAGTAAAAGTTTTGATTGGGTCGTCGAGGTTAGTACAATTTTCTGTGGTTAGTTTTTCAATGCACATGTGTTGGAATTGGTCCCAATCTGTTTTGTGCATATTCCATCGAGGCAGAGGATCATCAAGAGGAGTACCAATATTCTTAAGAAAAATTGGGAAGTGGTCACTACCACACAGATCATTATTTACCTTCCAGTCATAATCAAGTAGAATGGAAGGATGGCATACTGATAGATCAATGTGGGTACGATAGCCTGTAGCAGGGTGTAAATAGGTAGGGGTATTGTTGTAAAAAAGACATTTTTATCTATAAATTCCTCAATACTTCTTCCTCTCTCGTCTGTGTTGGGAGAGCCCCATAGGCTATTATGACAATTAAAATCACCGAGGATTATGAATGGTGTTGGGAGCTGGGGGACGATGTTATTGAGTTGCTCACAAGTACAAACAATACTTGGAGGGAGATAAATTGAACAGACGGTTATTTGTCTGTGTAATATTGCACAGACAGCAACAGCCTGTACATGTTTAACTTGATCATTCTGTGAGGAATATTTGTATGGACAGCTATCGCTGCGCCACCTGCTGCTCTGTTAACTACAGTTGGAATATTAGTGTGAGTGAGAAATTTCTAATTGTGATTGGGATTTTGAGCATGATTTCTTGTAGACAAAAAATGACGGGTCTAACTTCTTTTGATACATTTTGAAATTTTTCCATATTTGCCTTTAATACGCGGATGTTCCATTGGATACTTATGTTATTTATTTTTTGCTATTTTGGCTGGATTTCGATGGAGTCAAAGCACGAAGCGCTAGGGCATCATCATCGATATCCAATAGGACATTGACCCGGTTTGTCGGGTCCTCTGATCCTTTGCCAAAGGTGACATTCAGATCGGGCCCTTTAGATTTGCCCCTGGCTATTTTTATTTTTTTCCCTAGGTCTGTTGGTTGTTGATGTTACCTTATCCTAGACTCGAAGTACGGCGTTCGCCCGCGCAATTTAGCGGAAATACCACAGTCGTTTCGCACGACTATAATCTACCGTACGAATTGACGTCTTCGCCACTACATTTCTTCCCGCCCGCATGCGAGGCCCATTTCTTTCCCTGGAAACATCTGTTCACGTGCATCATCGCATATCCTACCGGAAGTGGAAAAAAAGAGTTCGTGAAACGCTTCCCGGCAAATGTCGATCGCATGGTGACTAAACCGGACAACGTCGTCTGGTGTTACGGAGAATACCAGACGTCATACGGGTTCGTAGACGGCGTCAAATTCGAACAACAAGGTCTGCTGGACTAGAAGAGTTTCGATCCGATTCTTAAACAATTAATAATCATCGACGATCTGATGATAGAAGCCGACGATTCCTAAGCTTCGCTGTTTACCAAGCGGTAACATAAGCGTCATGTACGTAGTACGGAATCTATTTCACCTGACGAAGTATCCCAGAAACATCACTCTCAACTCCCATTACATCGTGCTGATGAAAACCCCCAGAGATTCGTCGCAGATAAGACGTCTGTCTCAGCAAATGCTTCCGGGAGGAGGGGTACGCTATTACACGAAGCATATTCAGCAGCAACGTCTAAACCTCACGGCTATTTACTCGTCAGCTGAAAACAAGACACGCCGGAAGAAGTGGATTTCTCACGGCTCTTTTATCCCCGTTGGCGGCTACGGTCTTACCGGGACTCATTTCTAAGGTGGCTTTGATATTTCAATGATATTCCGTCACGTGGTCATGTATGGACGCGACGACATGCGAGCTAGACCCAAACCGCCCGTCTCGACGTCCGTAATGTCGCTGAACGCCCTGGACGGAGAAATTAATAGGACGTTAGATAGGCTGGACATGGCAGACAGCCAGAAAGCGACGTTATACGATAAGCAACTTAGGAAATACGTCGATCGCTATAGAGAATTATTAGGTAGGGGCAGTACTACGGAGACACTGACGCCTACGGCGGCCCCCGAGCCTCAGGTAAAATCCGTAAACGAAGTCGACCACATAGAAAATATAATTTTAGAAAGCATTCAGCGAGGAGCTCATTCTAAAACTAAACTGTTGTTGGGAAGATTGACAGACGTCATTCTATGGCACGACCGCGGCGAATTCGAATACAAAGGAAGCTCCGTGATTCCAGGATCGAATCTGGTGGATTTAGTCGGTAATGCCGCACGTCCGACTGCACTTAAACTTAAAGCTCCTAAGGGTCTTGACGAATCCCTGGGTGCACTCAAACGCTCGAATGCACCCCAAAGTTGGATAAGTAATAAGACGTACACCTCAAGAATGCAAAGGCTGTCGCCCACCACGCAGACTAGGAGACCCATTAGAACTCCCGAGCGCACGCCCGAGTTACGCAACATACCCGAAACGTGGAGCGAAGACGAAGACGACAGCGGTTTTCTCTCCTCGATCTACACTCCGTCTACAGTTCGAAAACAACACAGGCGGTCGTCTTATTAGTCAAGCGAGTCACCAAAACATCTATTAATGGGAACTCGCTTTCGTGGTTACTTACAAGAAATGTCGGAAATAGACAGCGACGCTTGTAACACAGTCAATTTACAACTTTGTGTAACTGATTACGTATATCAGGTATAGAATTAATTACATCGAAAATATATCGGACAACACTTCAAGCGGGGCTTATCGACCGTTGACTGACAATCTGTAATGTTTATGGGCCTTTTACAGTTGGTATTACGACGTTGCGTAATTGATTACAACGGGATCAAGTCTCAACTGACCAGCTGCGTGAGGCTTATGAACCCTTGACGGTACTTGATTTCGTATATCGGGAATAGCTCGGGCAACTTGTGTAAATATTACGTATATCGGGAATATTAATCCAAATTACTATGCACAAACAATAGATTATAATCGAGTATAAATATAATCCAGGACGGGGATAAGGGAGTGAGAAGAGCAAGGGACAGCTAGAGAAGAGGCCAGAAGAGATAGGGACGGCTAGAGATGGGCTAGAACTAGTACAGGTAGAGACAGTTCGGAGACGATTGAGAGCGAGACCAAACGATAGAGACCGATCCTAATACTTGATGTTACCAGAATAAACTTTTAACCAACCATCAACCCTTGTCACTCGCGTTGTGTTACATGAGCAGATTTGGTGCCTGTGACCAAGGATTCGAACGAGACACAACGCAGCAACAAAACAAAACCTAAAAGGAAGCTATCACATGTGTTATGAGGGAACAAAACATTAGGGCACGCTTCCAATTAGGAGCGGAACTTCAAGATGTAAACGACCTGAATCTAACCACTATACATCCGAATGGCGGACACGCCCACACTACAAACAAGGCCGGAGCAGAGACATAGTATGGTAAGTGATTTAGTTTTATCTCGACACTGAAGTAATTCTCATTATGGCAAACATTGATGCAAGTTCTGTTTTTCAAGAAATTAATTTACAACTTTCGAATTTATGTTCTATGGTAGGAGTACGAAATGTCACTCAAATAATTAAACCATTCTCAGGGAAACCAGAGCTATTCAAAACGTGGGTTAAAGATATAGAAAAGTATGCTAATTCAGTAAACCTAGCAAAAGATAAATTAAACCTGGTAGCACTTCAAACCAGTACAGGAACAACTAGTGACTTTATACATGGGTACTTAAATGTCAATAAAACTACCGATTGGAACTTATTAAAGAAGGAATTAACATCTAGATTTGATGAAATAACAGGCCCTCATCACGTTTGGGTATCATTAAGAAATGTTAGACAAAACGCAGATGAAAATGTGCAAGTTTATGCAGAGATATTTCTAGAAGTAGCAGCACAAGCTTTAATGGGACAAGATGATTCAGGAGGACAAGTTATAGAGAGGCAATTGATTGGGTTATTTATTGATGGGTTAAAACATAATGCTATCGAAATGAAACTTATGAGAGGAAACCATAAAACATTTCAGGCCGCCTGTGATTGCGCAGTATCAGAGCAAAATCTTATATTCAGGTTCAAATTAAGGAATGGAAACAATGAAACACGATTAAATAGACAAAAAAATGCCTATGACAGGAGAGATTATAAAAGGGTTAAGTGTTGGGAATGTGAGAAACAGGGACATGCTAAAAAAGTTTGTCAAAACACAGTATGTTGGCATTGTGAAAAGGCGGGACACATTAAGAAAAACTGTAGGGAGAAAGACATACAGAGAAACGGAAACACACCTTTTATAAGTTGTCAGATAGAGGGAGTGGAATATAAACTAAGATGCCAACAGAAAAGAGAAATAGTAAATCAATAAACAAAAGGAAAAGTAATCCTAGAAAGGAGGGAGACAAACAAAACAACAAAATACCAAACTATAAAATAGAATTAGATTCGTGTAGAATTAAAAATCAAAACCAGAGGCTTAGGGCACTCGTAGATAATCTGTTAATGGTAAAAGTATTTACAAAGATGGACTTGTAAACATAAAGTTTACTATAGGCAAGGTGGAGGGTTGTCATTCCTTCTTTGTTGTATCAGGAATTAACAGAAACATTATTTTAGGCCAAGATTGGTTAGTGAAAAACGATGTCATGCTTTACTATAATTTATGATGTTTGAGGGTAAAGAAAACTTATGTTCCGCTTGAAAATGACATTCATGTAGCTTCTGTTGTAAGACCCACACCAAAAACCATTATAAAGCCTCAAACAGCGCAAGTGTGCATGGGGAAATTTAAACAGAGTGTAGGCTTAGAAAATACTGGGTTATATGAAATATCTGCTATTGATATTGGTGAAATTGCTCAAGAACCTGGATTAATGGTATCCAGCTCAATAGCTAAACTCAAAAACAACCGTAAAGTGCCCATTTTTATTGTCAATAATACTAACGTCAATTAGACGATCTTAGTGTAGTGACCGTTAATGCGTGTACTTCTGAAAACCCTCAGGCAAATGACTCTGTAAACATGACAGAAATTAATGTACCTGGAAATAATCGTGGAGAAATTCAAAATTTGATAGCAAACAATAGGAATTTATTTGCAGAAAAGGATATCGAATTAGGTCATACAGATACAGTTAAGATGAAAATTGATACAGGTGACAATAGGCCAATACGACTCAGACCTTACAGAACACCACTGACCCAGAGAACGGTTATGGACAAGACTGTTGACGAATTGTTACAAGCAGGTATATTTAGTAGATCTAAATCACCTTTGGCTTTTCCAGTCGTAATCGTTCATAAGAAAGATGGAACAAAGAGATTTTGTGTTGATTTCAGAGCCCTAAACAAAAATACAAAGGCGAACTCTTACCCACTGCCTTTGAAAGATGACATTTAACAGGGTAATGAAGGAGACTTTAGAAGCGTTAAATATTAGTCATGTAACAACTTCTTACTACCACCCACAAAGTAATGCGAAAGTTGAAAGGTTCCACAGAACACTTCATGATATTTTGGCAAAGAAACTTGAAAATGACACGACCACTTGGGACGTGTATCTAAATCAAACTTTGGCTGCAGTTCGATTCAATATGAATGAATCATCAAAATTCTCCCCAATCTATTTGCTATACAACCGTGACGTTGTATTACCAATTGACAACTTACTTCAGCCGCGTTGTAAGTATCTAGGGGAAGAACCTTACAAGATTGCATTAGAAAAACAACATCAATCATTCACACTAGTGCACAGACATTTGAAGAAATCTAAGCGAAAACAAGCTAAATATGCAGATCGGAATAGTAAAAAGTTTCAAGGGATCCTGTGTATACAAAGAACCAACTAAGGGAAAATAAGCTTCAAGTAATGGTGCCCATACTTTAGAATAGTGGAACAAAGGAAACCAGTGACTTTCATTGTGAAGAATCAGTTAGACGGGACTAGCACAAAGTCCCATGCTGAACACCTGTGGCTAGCTAATATAGATGACTGGGAGATACCTGCGGGTACTTCCACCCGTCCAATTAGGAAACCGCATTTTGTAGTACAACCAGAAGATAGTTCTGATTGAGAGGCAAGTTCAGATGATGCTGAGTTGCCATCCCTTGACAGAATAACGAAGAGATTCCGTCAGGAAAGGGATAATTCATCAGATGGGGATGATATTCCCTTAATGGAGTTATCCAAACGTTTAAGAGATAGAATATCTAGACTAGAGTCGCAAGAACAGGATAGTGCAAGTAGCGATATGAATCAAGATGCTACCCTAAATGACCTGAGAAGTGAAGATATCGCTCTAGAGGATGATTCGAACGTAGCTCCGACGAATTTATTCTTACATTCGTTGTTCAATAACGTGAGCGTCAGTCTAAACGAAAGAATGGTGTATCCGCCGACAATGCCTATCCATGCAGAGCGTACATCGAAACCCTGTTAAGTTACGGACCCACAGCTAAATACTCTCAAATGACAGGCGTCATGTGGTGCAAAGACAAGGCAGGTGGAATAGCGACGAAACTTGGGATACGTCGCGAGGAAAGCGATGACGGCAAGATGTCGCACCGTCGATTTGATGGGGAAAATCCATTCCGACTTGTTTGCACAGGAAAGGTATTAAGTCAACAACGTCGACGTGGAAATAATCATGTCACGCAGTAAGGACGCGTTCTGTCTCAATTCAGGGGCGACATGTTTAAAGCGGTCGTGCAAGATATTTGTCTGTACGCAAGGTAAGTGCGTTTGAAACCGACCGTTCACCTTGCTCACGCAAGAGCCATGGAAAAATCTCCCGCCAAGTATACAATACGGAGAAAAGAAATGAAAGTGACGTCCGTGCTTCGAGGTAACAAGGACTTTACCAAGGACAACCTGTTCATAGGACAGACGCCCAAGAGGATCGTCCTTGGCATGGTCCACACGGACGTGTTTGACGGTACCGCCACCAAAAATCCTTTCAATTTCAAACACCACAAGGTCGATTACTTGTGTCTGAATGAGGACGGGAAACAAATTCCCGCCAAGCCATTACAGCCGAACTTCACGAACGGTCAGTACGTACGCAGCTACATGAATCTCTATACGAGCACGGGCAAAATTTAACACGACGAGGGAAACAACGTGTCTCGAGAGGAATTCGGCAAAGGATACACCCTGTTCGGATTCAATCTCTCGCCCGACCTGTCGGAGAAGGGTACATTCCATCTCCTAAAAAGCGGAAACATGAGTCTACACCTTCATTTCAAAGACATTTTTATAGCGACAGTCAACGTCTTAGTGTATGCAGAGTTTGACAACATCATAGAAATCGACCGTAACAGACAGATTTTATTCGATTACAGCGCATGATGAATACCATTCAAATATATTCCATCTTGAAAAAAAATACTGTCCTCTTTTCAAAGGCGTGTAAGCCAGAAACAGATTACCGAGACGATTAAACGTGCCGTGTGCACTCGTGTGTAACACAGATCCCGATACACTTGAGGGTAAACACTGGATTGTAGTGCACATTACGATCCCTTCGGATTTCCGCCGACGAACAAAGTATTCACTAATTTCATGGACAGGCAGTGCCGAAGTTGGACGACGTAAGAGTTCAACACTTACATTCGATAGTGTGCGGGCAACATTGCATTTTCTACATAGTTCTGAGATGTAAATGGAAACCATGTCCGACATAACGTCCTTATTAAAAAAAAGACTTTCATTCCAACACATAATTCGTCGACGTCTTCGTTAGATCGCTCGTTTCATGATGTCTTCGTTTGCCAACAAATCCATAGGATGACGGGAGGGTTGCTTATGAAAATGATAATCATGATAATCAATGTATAAAATAACCTATTGAAAACAGGGGGAGACAATTCAGTCTTTAACACTAAAATTGATGACGTCACACACAAAATACACATGATGATAAGACGAGTAGTGGGCACCATAGGTTCATGGGGTTGCTAAGGAAATCCGCCATCTTGGATCCAAGATGGCGCCTTAGCAACCCAATGCCCCATAGTCGTCACTTCATCACATGACCCCTGGAGTATCGAGGATGCATGCCGCAGTAAAATAGATAAACATAAGAAATACGTCGGATCAGAATCAATTAGATAAGTGCGATTTTACTATTATGTTGGGTGGATGGACTAGAGTCGGCCTATTGAGGGGATCTCTATCAGGCTAACGCTTACTTCAGACCCCGACTCAATCAATAAGGGGGAGGATAGAGAGAGGGAAGAGGGGGTTAGAGTCCGATTTTTTACGATTACTGGATAAGTACTGCATCAATACAATAAATTTAAGAAAATATCTATCCAGACCACGTGGTTGTTCTTTCTCCATGCGAACGGAACTAGTTATACTATTTGCTGTTCACAACTTTCTTCTGATCAAATGTTCATTACTTCCCGTGCTACTTCCTCCTGTTCACCCCGCTCTTGCTGGTATTTCCGTTTCATCTAGTCCGTCTACACAGAGAAAGACCAAACACACGGCTTCATTATATTTATATATACAGTACGTAAATTTGTATGTTGCAACTCGTGTTGTCAATCTATAAGTATTAGTAAGATACCTGTATTAATAAAGATGTCGATTTTGAGGGGTTGAGGGTATTAAAATCTGTTCGAGTCATGTATAAATTGCTGAGTATGTATGAATAAAATTTTGTTTTCTTGTTCCGAATTGTTATATCTCCAAAAAGAAGTAGATTCAATGTAAGGGGGATGTATTCATTCTGTTCACGATAAAGTTTAATTCGCTGTTCAACATAATTAGCACAGATCAAAAAGAAATCGAAGGTGTCTTCAATAGGGTTGTCACACATACAACGTTGGTCATCAACTAGGTTAACTCGAAATAGATCGTTTTTCGAAGTGCTAGAACAGTTTCCTAGTTTTGTATGTAAGATGGTTTTTTTTTCTATCGCCGTAGAAAACTTAATTGGGTACATAGGGCAAAAGTTTGTCTCTAATGGCACTTTTAAACGATGAAAAAGAGGAGCTCTGCCTAATACTTAAAGCTGGGTTTGCCATTCACGATTGTCTTTTAATACTAATTAAGTATTTAGTGTGATGATACGTATAGATGATGATGTGGACAGACTTCTTCTTACTGGTTTAGCCTGGCTTGCATGGGGATTGGCACTTGCTGTGGATATATCAGGTTCTGGTTTTAATGCTAATGTGATGTCTCTAAAGTTGCTGATTGCGACTGGCACAACAGCACGCACATTCGAAGGAAATTCTATTATTTTCAAAGTTTCATAACTTTTGCTGACAATATTGCCATTATCAAACTCGTCTTTGATGTTGAAACACTCCATGTCTTTCAAATTTATCTTCCTACATCAAGACATGACACGGACTTATTTAACGAATACATCCAAAAGTTTGACGAGCTGTGAACGACATTTTCCCTATATGGATCTGAAATTGTCATGGGGGATTTCAAAGCCTACTTACATGGCTCGCGTATTCCCGGGTATCAAGACCAACGCGACAGGCTTCTTCAACTTTGCCTTGACCATTTACAGTATTATGCATTGTCAACCTGCAGCCACTGTAAAGGTCCATTACATTCATATGTTCATTCCGAGGATGGTTCATCTTCTCTCATAAATCATATTATCATCAACTCTTCTAAATTAGACCTCGTGCGTGAATGTGCCATTTTGGATGGCTATTATCTTGACGTCTCAAACCATAGGCCATTGGTTTATGAGCTGGTTTTCCCTGATTTGGTTCCTGGTGAAAATTATTGTGATAAACACAAACGCATCTCGTTTAAGAGGATCGACACTGGAGCCTCCAAAAATGTTATCAAATACCGGGACGATCTTGGTAAGCGTATCAACGGTTCCCCTTTTAATGCATTACTGAATCTTGATACTAAAGATGGAGTTGATAAATACTCACGCGAACTTGTGACATGTTTACTGAAATCATCAGAATGTAACTTGCCGAAAGGTAAATTTTGCAATTCTTTACAACCCTTTTGGAACAACAAACTCAAAGATCTTCATCGGAACATGCTGAGATGTCGACAGGTTTGGGTCTCTCCAGGTCGACCACGGGACACGGACTCAAAGGTCACATTTCGAAACTACAAAGATTTAGGAATAGCCATAGACAGGTATCAGAAGATCACATTGTAGACTTAAACAACGAAATTGAAAGCTATATTGATGTTAATCTAAAGACGTTATGGTGTCTTATTAGAAAACGTTGTACTAACACTTCGGGGTTTGTTGGAACTGAAATTAAATTTGATGGTGAAGTTATCAGAGATCCTGCTCGCCTAGCCCTCCGATGGGGAAAGTATTTTGCATATATTTATTCCGAATCCTCATGCGAAGATTTTGATACACAATTTAAAGCAATAATCGTTTAATCTGGTACAGGTATCTGTGTAATCATGACTTGGAAAACAACTGTTGGCAAAGCAGCTAGGTATGATCACATTGTTTATGAACTCTTGATATATGCTAACGACACGTTTGTTTAACGCATTCCACATGTTAGATATCCCACCTCTCCTCACAAAAGGTTTAATTTGTTCACTGTTTAAAGGTCATAACAAACCTAAGGGTGATCCCAAAAGTTATCGTGCTATATCCTTACTACCTTTTATTTTAAAAGTATTTGAAAAACTACTTTTTGTGCGACTAGATTCAACAAATATCTTTAAGATTAATCCGTTACAAAACGGTTTTCAAAAGAATGTCAGTAGTACGATGACTTCTTTCTTAGTCCACGAGTCTGTTTCGTATGCTTCCTAAATGCTTCCAGAGCATTTTACTGCGTATGGCATAATGGCCTATTTTTTAAACTCGCCAGCATCGAGTTTAATTCAAAGCATATTCATATTATTGCTTTTTTATATGAAAACATGTTTAGTACTGTTTTGCACCAAGGCTTCGTTTCCGATTGGTTCAAAGTCTGCCAAGGTACTCGTCAAGGAAACATGATCTCCCCTTGGTTATATGTAGTATTTATTAATGATTTGTTAAATGATTTGTACGCTGCAAAGTATTCATTTTTTATTCAAGGCTTTAATGTAACTTGTCCAACTCAAGCTGACGATATTACGTTATCTCTTTGAAAACTTGGTCTGGAAAATGTCATCGATGTCTGCTACACTTACAGCTGTAAATGGAGATTCAAATACAATGCGTCTAAGTCTGTTGTGATTGTCTTTAATGAAAGTAAAAATGCTTTCTTAAAGACGACTCGGAGCTGGTCTCTCGGCAATGAAGTCGTCTCAATAAGATTGTGAACAAGCAACGTAGTCAATATTTGCCCTATTCCATTGTACTCTTGTCGGTAATGGGATCAATTCAATGACAGGTGCAAAGTTATACAAGTCAGTTGTGTTGCCTAGAAGCCTCTTGGCTATGAACTGGTTTTTTTTTTCTAAAAGAAACTGAATGGTTTCGTATTGAGACTGTACAACACTTATTTGCAAAACTCCTTCAAAGTTTTCCCCGTCGTACATGATCAGATATCGTTCCCAGCTTGGTAGGCCTTACCCCAATACACCTCGAGGTTGGATTAGCCACTACGTTTTTTTGCTGCGTTTTGTAGACCAGATAAACGATTTTCTGTAAAGAGATTTTTTTTATGTTTCGTCTTTTTCATACATATTTTCGAATTTTACAAGGTGGAAAAGGTTTAGTATTAGATGTTTGGAAAATCATTCATAAATATGACTTATGATGTATTGTTGGCCTTCTTAGAAAACCTTTTTTTCTGTTTAAACAATTTTGGAAACGTCTAACGGATGGTGTTCTCAGCAGAGGCTTTTCTAGGTTTATGTTTATGCAAAATGATATCAGTCCTTCAATTATTTGGTATTTATCTAAAAAAAAATCCTATTTTAGTAGAACGTGCGCTAATGTTGAAAAACTCTGGATTATTTCTCCATATTGTAAATTAGCATGTGCACAATGCAATGTGTTCGTAGCCGATGCAGTTGCACATTGTATCTTGGACTGCTCCGGCGAAGAAGTGCTAGCTTTACGCAATAACGTTTTTCCAGTTATCAACGACTACCCTGTTCATGTTTACGTTGCACTGGACCAGGCGAGTCGGAATATTCAAATAGCTACGTTTCTTGGCTCTCCTCGAGATCTTATTCGAGATATTTTTAGAGAGGACGACGATCTTTTCTTGTCCTTTGTACGAGACTGTTGCATTTTTTGCTAAGAAAGCTTCCGCTATTATCGTTCAATAAAATATGAGTTCCTGTAAATAACGGTTTGTATTATACTGGTTGAAGGCTTTGCAATCGCTTAATGTAAGTTTGCATCATTCAACCAGGTTTTTTTTCAGTCATTATAATTTATTTTGCAATTGTATTAATTTTCTTATATCTAATGTTTATTTAAAATATATATTTCATATAACTCTTCAGGTTTGGAGGAATAAAGATGTGAATGAATGAATGAATTAACACCTTTTTCACTCAAGAAATCATATTTTGACCTTCATTAATACATAAAAGATTTTTATGATAACAATTTGAAGAAAATGGATTTACTCTTATACTTTTTTCTGTGCTAGAATAATCAAGTCCATGCACCATATAAAATTACCTTCTTTAATGCACTGTTGTAAAATGAATTGTGCCTGGGGCTGTAGTTTCCTGATCAAGGGACAGCCACAGTATTTTACCTGTTAGTTTTTACTGTGAACTGATTTACCTGTATAAAAATGTACCTGGTTGACAAGTAGACCGATTTCCCTCTGGCCCCGACACCAGACCTAGACACACAGATAGATGTCTGTTGTGTAGCCAGAGCGTACTGCTATACAGAATTCCTCAAGCACCGTTTGGTATTGGAGAGTTATGAGGTGCTGAAAACAAGAATCTACTATGACACAACAACCACCTCACATATATCGATAAATGGATTATTTATTTATCCAAATCAGCTCGTATTATCACTAAAAGCTGCTATATTCCGTCCATAGAGCCTTCAATTTTCAATCGTTCAAAATGTCAAACCTGCGCCAACGCCATTTTTGTAGGTCACGGGGTGACTTATCAATAAACCGTACTGATCCGGACCGAAAACAGAATATATCAATCTTGTTAAGAAGATTTCTGGACCGCGCCTTTTTTTTCATTAGTTACTCCCCGATACCAAACGGTGTCGGAGAATTCCACGTTTCATATAGCAGTGCGCTCTGGTTCCACATCAGGCATATATCTATCAAATTATTTAAGTCGGGTGTCGGGGCCAGATGAAACTCGGGATTGTTGACAGGCAATGCACATGACTAATTGACATGGGACTAATTGCCTTTAAATCACACAAGGTGACTTTGATCAGGTACAACTCATCAGAATCCATGTGTCCACAGGTGAATAGTTGTTGGCTGGCCACTTCCCTAATTCTTAGGTAGTTATCATATTGAAAATAAACAAATATCTGTCAGCAGGTGGTAAATTTTCCCTATCGACCATCTTCAATCTGCCACTTAACTAATGCTGTAACTGTGTGATTAAAACATGAGCTTACTGTTATGGTTTAAATACTGAAACAATTGATTGATTGTTTAAAATGGTCTACACAATTTTAATATATCAATCAATAATATCAAATAATTCCGTATAATATGAAATTTTGGTAAATTTAACACTTCACAGTATGATATCACATGTACTTTTATATCTTATATAATCTTTGCTTTAAGGTCTGCTAAACAGTATTTTGTTCAATAATCAGACAAGTTTAATTAGTATGTACATGTAATTTCAGAGCGATTGGAAAATAATCTTTGATTTTGAACACCACTTGGCAATACAACTATAATAAAACAGTTATAGTTGTGCAGTTTGTATGTGTGTGTACAGTTCATTAGAATCAATCAATCAGTATTTTTTTTATTAATGTTTCAAACACATATAATTACAAATATTACCATACGATAATAAAACATCCATAAACAATGTGTCAGTCACAAACGCCTTACTAGACACGTTTAAGTCAATACAAGTCTGCAATGTCCTTGTGCATTAAATTACAAGAAGGAGCCTGATACCCACAGGTATCTGGAATTACCATATCTAAGGTGTGACACTCATTCTTCTGTTATGTAATACAGATTGACCAGTTGTAATTAACCAACATTCTTGCTATATACAATGTACCTGAAATGGTCACTATACAATTGTTTTTCAACTTGAATTAATAAACTTAAATCAATTTGCTTTTAGCAAAAACTATTGTCATGCATTATATCAATTTGACCGACAGAATTAACTAAATCAGTTATTTCGGTTAAGTTTCATATAGCATAAATTTCTAAAATACACCTAGCATGCATGTCTTTGTTGTCCATTGTTATCCAGGATATAAACAAATAACACATTGTCTGAAGATCAGGGGAGATAACTCGTTTTGAAGACCTATATCCCCTTAATTTTGGACTTTATGAAAAAAAATCAGGTCACCAGCAACTATTTAAAGAAAAGAGCCAGTGTGTACATTGTGAGTGCAGGACCAAATCACCAGTACGCAGATAAGAAAAGACATAACTGGCTAACAGACAACTTATACTTACCAAATGAGTTCTAGGTCAGTGGTGGAGAGGCAACTGTGTCAGGAATTCTGATGGAGAAAGTTAATGCCCGTCTCGGTGACTCCATGTCGTAAATGACCCTGTGGAACCTGTCGACCCATAAGGTAGAATCTGTGAACAGACGACTGAAGCGGTCTCTCTCATCAAGTGCGAACTTTACTTGTAACTTTTCAGGGAGAGCTCATAGGGCTGTGTATTCTCTGAACCATGGACCGGGGACTGCCATAAAAGAACTGTGGAGTGGGGTTGGGTCTCCAATCACTGCTGGCAGTTCTGTCTCCAAGGACCTAAATAAAGAACAAAAAAGACATTTGTACGATAAAGCACGAAATCAATCATTGCGGTGTAAAATTCAGAAGAGAAATAAGAGACACAAAATATTCAAATTACATGACTGTAAAATTGATGAAGAAATTGATGTGTGAAAGACAGAGTTATGACTGAGAAAAAGAAATGAAACATTAAAATATTGAGAACTTAAAAAATAGTCTTTATAATTTTTTAATATATGTCTTACAAGAAGAAAGAAAAAAAGAAAAAAGAAAGAAAGATAAATAAATAAATAAATAAATATATAAACAGATAATTAATAAAAAAAAAAAAATCATATAGTTTCATATCAAGACAAAAGCCGGCTGCCGGCTCATGGTAGATTTTTGTTGAAACCACTTTGTCAGTCTGTCATAAATTACGTAAGAGACGATCTTCCAAAGCATGTTCAACCTGGTTCTAAACTAGTAACATTTGACGTGTTAGCTTATATACAAATATTCCCCATGATCTGGGATTAGAAGCAATACACAATTGGCTAAGGAAACATCCAAATTAAATAGATTCGCGCTTTAGCCATGATTTTATTCTTGCATCTATGTGTATTATATTTGAACGGAATGTTTGTTGTCTCATTGATGTATTTATCATCAGAAAAAAGTACTGCGATGGGAACCAAAGTGGTCCCTACATGTGCAACCCTGGTATAAGGGTTTCTAGAGGAAACTTTATACAATGTGATTGAAACGAAGCATGGTCGCGGCTTCTGTGAAATGGTTGCAAACTACTTTCTACGTTTTCTAGATGATTGTTTCATTGTATGGCCAGCTGACCTGTGTGTAGATGAGTAATTTAGTGGCCTTAATTCTTTGCACCCTTTTATTCGTTATACTATGGAAGTGAGTGAGTCTTCGTTACCCTTTTTGGATGTGCTTGTCATTTTGAAAGACAATATTGTTTCTACTGATTTATATATAAAACCTTACAATTCTTATAATTATCTGAATTCTAACCCAAACCATTCTAAACATGTTAAAGTAAGTATTCCTTTTAATTTAGCATCGCGTATCGTTACTATAGTGAGTCATAAGATTACAATGAAGAAAAGGCTTGATGAACTTACTACATTTTTGAAACCTCAAGGATATCCTGAAAGTATTGCTTAAAAGGGTAAAAGTATGGCAATTAAAAAGGGACCTTTTACAGCCCGCACTAGTGTTGTAAATAATATGGATATCAACTGGTTCTAAACTAGTAACATTTGACGTTGTTAGCTTATATACAAATATTCCCCATGATCTGGGATTAGAAGCAATACACAATTGGCTAAGGAAACATCCAAATAAAATAGATTCACGCTTTAGCCATGATTTTTTTCTTGCATCTATGTGTATTATATTTGAACGGAATGTTTGTTGTCTCAATGATGTATTTATCATCAGAAAAAAGTACTGCGATGGGAACCAAAGTGGTCCCTACATGTGCAACCCTGGTATAAGGGTTTCTAGAGGAAACTTTATACAATGTGATTGAAACGAAGCATGGTCGCGACTTCTGTGAAATTATTGCAAACTACTTTCTACGTTTTCTAGATGATTGTTTCATTGTATGGCCAGCTGACCTGTGTGTAGATGAGTAATTTAGTGGCCTTAATTCTTTGCACCCTTTTATTCGTTATACTATGGAAGTGAGTGAGTCTTCGTTACCCTTTTCGGATGTGCTTGTCATTTTGAAAGACAATATTGTTTCTACTGATTTATATATAAAACCTTACAATTCTTTTAATTATCTGAATTCTAACCCAAACCATTCTAAACATGTTAAAGTAAGTATTCCTTTTAATTTAGCATCACGTATCGTTACTATAGTGAGTAATAAGATTACAATGAAGAAAAGGCTTGATGAACTTACTACATTTTTGAAACCTCAAGGATATCCTGAAAGTATTGTTTAAAAGGGTAAAATTATGGCAATTAAAAGGGACCTTTTACAGCCCGCACTCGTGTTGTAAATAATATGGATATCAAGCCATTTTTTTCGTATCTATAGTAATTCTAAATCCTAAACAAATAGTACTCTTTACCTTAAGACCATAATTGTGTATTTTTATTGCTGTGATATTACTATGGCGGGTACGCATTTAGCTGACGGCGATATAGCGAACTATTATGTGATGTCATAGTTTATGACGTCACAGTATCTACTTCAAATAAACAGTCTGAAGAATCTCCTTGAAGAGATGAAAGTACTTATGACTCGTTGTTGAGAATTTTTCTTTTTATAATATTTCTTCGTCCGCAAGAATATTTTTTCTGCTTTTATAATATATATATTTATACTCTCATGTTTAGCATGCAAACAACCTAACTACACACAGGATGTGTGGACATGCAGGGGAGGAGGAGGGAATACAATTTCTTTGTTAAACCATCGCGGAAACCTTCCTGTGTTTACATTTTTTTCAGTGAAGTGTCACGTGACATTCGACACCAAAACTAGTCGTCAAATCCGTAGCCGAGCTGACTACGTTTCCGGTCGACCAGCCCTTACTCGGGCTGGCTAAATTTTACATTTCCGGAATAAAAGGACTAGTATAACATATAACTGAAATGATTGAACACATCAAATACATTAATTGACTAACATTAAAATAGGTATTTACGAAACAGATTGTATAAATTACTTTATGTTTAACATAAATACAATTATACTCTCGTGTTTAGCAGGCAAACAACCTAACTACACACAGGATATACTCTGCTCTGTATTTTGCCCAGTAATAACACAAATACATGTCTAGTCGAAAATGAGCATTTATTTGATTAAAATGCCAGTAATGAAATTATGAACAATAGTACATGTTGATGGTATAAAGGCAACAAAAGATTGGGGATCTTCAACAGAAAAACGCCACAAACTTGGACAGAAATATATTTCTGTTCAAGTGCCTCCAACCAGAGTAATCCTGTGTGTGTAGCATATTAAGGGGAACTTTCCTGTTGTTAAGCAATAAAGAAAGTGCAGTACAGAGTACAATAGCAGCAGGAAAATACTAAAGCTTTTATCAGTTTGACATATCAGCTGGCTGCCTCAGACAGTCCAGTGATGATAACATAACAAGTTACATTTGTTGATATCTGCAAAACATAGCAATGGAAAAAAAAGAATTATAATACACATATGTACACAACAACCTAAGAAACTTTTTTAGCACATGCAATGCGCTAAGAATATGAAGCTAATTAAAAGTCACATATAATGTCCTGTAATCAGGCATTGTAATTTGAGCTAACAGAATAACAGTACTTTACCAAAAGATATGCTGCCACAGCTTTATAAAGCATAATCACATTAATGTTAACTAAAATCTTTACATCATCAATAAACAGCAAAATGATAGGATTGGACTTGCTGCCTCAGACAGTCAAGTCATTTAAACACAATCCACAACATGGTAAGTACATATATGTATGCTGCCTCAGACAGTCACAACATCTTAACTTCCCATACACTTTTAATAGAGACCAGTGTCTGTAAAATATTCTTTTGAGTATTGGATATTGGGACTCTGCTTAAACTTTGATCTGCATCCCATCAAAGACTGAAATTCTAAAGTAACGCTTCACTGCGTCTGAACCCCAACGACCCATAAGGCGAATGTGCTCTTCTGGTATGTTGCATTGGAAAGCAATTGTTGCTGCTCCAATACGAAAACTGTGGGGTTTGTAATGAGCTGTTGATAAGCCTATGAACGAAAGAGCTTGTTGTAACTTTGATGCATAGAAAACTTGCGAGATTTGAGTATATCCATTGAAAGTAAACAGTAGACCCTCCTGTTCTCATCTGAGATTTAAATACTTTTGTAGTGCATGTACTGGGCAAATGGTTTTGCAGTTCTGAGCATTTATATGCAGGTGTACTGGCTGATGGGATGAATGATGCTTGAAATACCTGAGTGTCAGAACAAAGTGTTGTGTTTTTTTATGTGACAAATCCATCGCTATACATGAAAATTGTATAACATTTCTGTTGTCACCAGTTTTGGATTTAGCAGCTATTTCACCAAACCACAAGACGGCGAAAAAACTAATAGTAAACATTGACCTGAGCAAACTATGATCAAATTTGTTTGGTGATATTTGAGGAATAGCTTTAACTAATTTCTTCAAAATAAATAGGGTAATTGGAAGGCGTACATCAGGGCCGCCAGACAGATTGTGAAACCCTTTCCACATTCTTAACCAGGAAACACTGCATTACGTCTGGCAAGCCCCTCAGCTTCTGTGCATGTGAAAGTCCTGTTAAGTATGTGGAAATGGTATTCGGCGTCTTATTTTGCTCATATAGCCAAGCTATGTAATGGACAATATTTGCCACTTGTAGTGGAAAAATCTCCTCTTTCCCAAAAACCTGAGCATGAAATTTCTTATACGAATGTGTTGCTGTCCTATATGCAACCCGTGTGTTGCTAGAGACAGCTGCCTCCAAGAGATGATTACCTGTTGTTGCTAAAGATGTAGCAAGTGCTTTGGGACCATGGTTGGATGCTTGTCCATATCTGGAGCGAACGCTTTGAACCGATCCACCTGGAAACGGGAAAGCAAATCTGGTAAAACGTTAGACTTTCCTGGGATATGCTGTGCCTTGAACATAATATTATGTTGCATGCAAGTCATAACTAACCTCCGTACCAAAATCATGATGGATGTGTGTTTAGATGACATTTTGTTGATAATATCCACAACAGTTTTATTGTCAGAATGGAGGAGAATACATTTGTTGGCTACCAAACACCCCCACATTTCTATTGCAACTGTAATTAGGAACAATTCTTTGAGGGTAATGTGGTGCACCTGCAAACCACACTCCCCACAAGAGCCATAGAACCATTTGGTTCCAAACACCGCTCCAAAACCCAATGCCCCAGAAGCATCTGTGAACAAATGGAGTTTAGCCGAATCTGCCCATATGTCATCCAACAATATAGAAGTACCATTGCACAATTCCACGAAGGTACTCCAAGCTTGCATATCTAGCCTAGCCTGTTTATTCAAACGGATATGGTGATGCAGCTTTGTCTTGCCATTAGAAAGGCCAATTAAACGTCGCAAAAAAGCTCTTCCTGGTACCACTACACAACAGCACCAGTTAAGCAAACCCAAAACGGATTGTAATTCTCTAAGTGAAACCTTTTTTCTTTTCTGATTTGCCTGTAATGCCTCTTTAAGTTTGCATACTTTATCCTTTGGTAACCTAGCTTCCATTTTTATTGTGTCAATTTCAATGCCTAAAAATATCAAAACTGAGGAAGGACCTTCTGTTTTCCGTCTTTAATTGGAACCTCGACAACTTCACACATACGAATAAACTGTTGTAGACTCTTTTCACAAATCTGAGACTGGGGAGGGCCTAGAAATAGGAAATCATCAAGCACATGGAGCATGTGGCCTATACCAAGTTTGGCACAAGCTATCCAATGAAGAGTAGTACTAACCTTTTCAAAAATTGAACATGATATTGAGCAGCCCATAGGTAAACACTTATCGTAAAAATATTGACCTGGAAAAGATATGCTCCATAGTTCGTGATCTGATGGGTGCACTGGAACAATCCTAAATGCAGATGCGATATCTGTTTTTGCAAGTAAACAACCCTTTCCAAATTTCTTAATCAGCTTCACTGCATCATCTATGTTACTATAAGTTACACGACAACACTCATCTGGAATGAAATCATTAATTGATGTGCCATCAGGACAGGACACATGTTGTATCATACGAAATTCTCCTGGGTCTTTTTTAGGAACAAATCCGATGGGTGAACACTGTAGGAATTGAAAAGGTGGATACTTGAATGGGTCTGCAATTCTACCCGCACTTATTTCTTTTTGTAAGTTATTTTGGAGCAAATGCTCATTTTGACTAGCAGAAACCAAATTACGATTTTTTCGAAAAAAACGAGGACCTTCAAAGTTTAATCGAAATCCTTGTTTGAATCCAGTAACCAAATATGTTTTTAACACCTTATCGTAACCTTATAACCATTCTTGTAAAATGTTGGGGTTTACTGGTGTGACAATTTCACCTTGTAACCCTTTTAGCACCGGGCTGGGTTGTTTGATCAGGGTTTTTGGGGTTTCTCCTGCTTGACATGGTGCTACAGCTGAGAATTGAATGTGCTTGTCCACATTGGAAACATGTATATTGGTAAGGGCAGGTTGGTACTGTACATGTATGTTGGTAAGGGCAGGTTGGTACTGTACATTTGCCTTTCTTATGCAAGGCATAGCAGTGACCCATGGGGATGCGTCCAAATTTGGGTTTGTCAAAATGACCTCCCTTTCCCTTGCCCCCCCCCCCCTTAAATTGGTTCCGAAAGGGCTGATCATTCTGGCTGTAATGGTTGTTTCTTGGAGTGTTTGCCATAACCCAATACTCAATATGAAATGCACCCCATGGAATGGCGCGTACTTCAACATCTCTCCGTACCTGCTGGTAATACACCAGCCACGCCATACCCGTTCTCATGGCAGCAAGATCACGGACCATTTCACAATGTTTGATTAAATTAGGGGTTTCTTTTGGAGACTTTTCAGCATAGATGGCAAAAAAACCGTAAAAAAAAGCTGTGGTCCATTGCTCTATATTGTGTATCCTAGGCTTGGCTTTGGCCTTAGTCAACCGAAACTGGGACCGCCCTGTACTTTGGAGCTGAAAAGAATCAGCTTCAGCCTGAGATTTTTGTTGTGGGAGCAATTTCGCAAAATCCTCATATTTGTTTTGCCAGATCTTATTTTTTTATTTTGTTTCTATCTGACTCGAAATGGGGCAGGAAGGTAAATTGCCAGGAGAACGGGTGTAGGAATCTGTTACATCATCATCACTATCCTCACTCGTGCTATCACTTGCATCAGTACTACTGGATAATTCACTGGACTCCGTCGAGGTGAATGTTGCTGGGGCTGTGGACTGAAAGTCTGGGCCCTTTGGGACCTCTTAGGCTTGGCCATCTGTTAAAACATGAAAATAAAATGTCAAACAATGTCATAGCCTTGTAAACCATACAAGTATTCCGGAAAGATATAAAAATGTATACCCCAACACAGATTGGTGTCAGTGTCCTATTCCGGAAATAGAAACCCGAAACCATGAGCATCAAACAGCTCATTTGACCGAAATGAAATGTTGGGCGAGTTGAATATATACCAGTATGGAACCGTGTTGTATTATTCTGAAAACAGGGGAATATATAGATATATATAATATACAGTTCCCCTGATGAACCTTTAAAGGTGTGAAAGTGCTAGGGAGGTACTAAGAAACTCTTTGTTTTTAATTTTTCTATATATAATAAATATATGTACAGCTGTTTCAACTTAACTACATGACATGATATACAATGTAGACTTTTTTCAGCTGACCTGTATTGTATATTGTAGCTGCAGGTGCACGCATAGACTTAGGAAGTGTAATCATGTTCTAAAATAGTATACATGTATAACATAAACCATAGGGAATTATTAGAAAAAACTGATGTTGAATTCTTATCCAAGCACATATGACAAGGTTTATACAATTTTGTAACACCGTTACAAACTGTTTCCTCACTAAAAAAGGTAATATCAGTACATAACCCAATTTCGTAACACCGTTACAAATTGTTACCTCACTAAAAAAGGTAATATTAGTACATAACCAAATTTCGTAACACCGTTACAAATTGTTACCTGTACCGATATAGCGTTATGCATAAAACCCAGTATTGTAACACCGTTACAAATTGTTACCTCCCTAAAAAGGGTAATATCAGTATATATAAACAATATTTGAAACACCGTTACAACTTGTTACCTGTACCGATATAGAATTATGCATAAAACACAGTATTGTAACACCGTTACAAATTTCTACCTCCTAAAAAGGGTAATATCAGTATATAAACCATTTTTGTAACACCGTTAAAAATTGTTATACCAGATAGCATTTTGCATAAACACCAATTTGGCAACACCATTACCAATTATTACCTGTATCTGTACCCATATTATATGGAATCATGCATTAACAACATGAAAACAATTATGTTGACATCATTTTGGTTGTTTAGTAAAACCAAATATTTTGAAAACCAGTACATTAAAAATTAAATTCTTCTCTGCCAACCGGTGAATACTAAGTTGGAAACACAGAAATAAAACTTCAATTAATACCAGTTGATATTGAGCTACCCCAATTATATAAATAATACCATTATTACAATTCGATCATTTTACCAAATGTAACCAACCTTGTGACTGAAGCTGTCTTAAAGCTGAAACCATTGCACCTCTCAAAGTGTTGAAGTACTTTTTATTTCCTTCATTATTGAGATGTACTCCATCAGAGTCAAATACATGCTGACAGCTATGAGGGGCCCAAAATCCAGTTAAACGAAATAACCTGACCCCATCCACCTCCTTCACATAAGAATCAAATTTCCGATTCAGCTGATCCACCCTAAATTTAAACCACTCAGTGTCAACTGCGTACCGAATTGGTCTGGATGGGGGTGTCTATGTAGGACCTGACGGACCACCACTTGCTTTACTGAATAACTATACAACAGCTCAACAATTAACTTTTGAAGATGTCGTCTACTGACTTTCGCATATCACACAGATCATTTGAAGCTGTCTGCAGAAGCACTATCTCCGGTTTGTACCTTTCGATAACGGGCAGACCCTGGCCCCGAACACTGTTTATGCGAACACCCCCATATACTTTGAAGATTACTCGCACTTCCTCAGTACACAAAATAAAGTTCTCATTTACACGAAGATCAGTAGAATTTTGTACTAATGATAATATCCGTCTGACAAACGAATGTCCTAATAACACAACGGTGTACGGCATGCTTCCTACCGAGACCTGGCCTGAATCGTGTTTGTTTACATACGAAAATGGCGGGTAAACACGATCACAAATTGTTTACTTAAACTAAGACTAAATCAGTCATTGTGTACTTACGGACAATACCAATGACAAACACCACCGTCTTCGCCTATTCAACGATAGTTGATTATGCGGCGTACAGATGGATACCGCGGTGTATGAAAACAAATGAAAACAATTTCTTTGTTAAACCATCGTGGAAACCTTCCTGTGTTTACAATTTTTTCAGTGGAGTGTCACGTGACATCCGACACCTAAACTAGACGTCAAATCCGTAGCCGGGCTGACTACGTTTCCGGTCGACCAGCCCTTACCCGGGTTTGCTAAATTTTACATTTCCGGAATAAAAGGACTAGTATTACATATAACTTAAATGATTGAATACAACAAATACATTAGTTGACTAACATTAAAATAGGTATTTACCAAACAGATTGTATAAATTACTTTATGTTTAACATAAATACAAATATATAGAGAAAAATAAGATGAAACGACCGACTAAAAAACTGGCTGCGTTCACCCTTCACAGGACTCTTCAGGTTAATTTCAAAAGAACAACTTCGTGACGTCACAATTACATGTCATCACACTTTTTTTACTCACGAAGTTCACAAGATTTTTGTACAAACCAGTGTTAAATTTTACAGTGGCCTGTTGAGACTTGGTTTTAATATTTTGATTAATTAGTCTTCTTTCTTTTCTCTTAAAATAGTGTCTAATGAAAATAGTTGATACAGAGATAATACATTAAATGTATCTCCAGTACATTCATGAATATGTTTGTTAACATGTAGATTTCGTAAAGATTCAGTTCTAGTTTGTTGTCTATGTACAGTCATGCGTGTTTTGAGTTCATTGCCGGTTTGACCGATGTAGAAATCACCACATTAAGAGCAAACTATTGCATAAATTACATTTTGAGATTTACAACTCATATTTACCTTCACAGTAAATTTCAAACCATTCTTGAAAATAAAAGTATTACATTCGATAAGCATGGGACATGTACCACATCTCGGTGTCTTACACTTGGATACTTCTGGTGTAACACAAGAATTTTCAAACTTAGAGCATGTCAATATACGTTTCAAGTTCCTAGGTTAGCGTCTACTATGTAAAATAGCATGTTTATTAAAAATGTTTCTCATACGCCTGCTACTTTGCTTTAATTCTTCTCATTTGTTCTTTATCACAGTAAACATATTGAAATTCCGTGGATTAAAAGTAGAAACAAAAGGAACTAACTTTGATTCATCCTTTAGATTATGTAGGGTACCTTTCCAATGTCTTTCTCTGGGCCATGTTCTATTATCTCAATAGGATAATATTTAGCTTTAAAGTTTTGCTTTAGTTGACTAAGTCTAGCAATTTGAACTTGTTGCTCACTGAAGATAGGGACAATCCATGAGGCAAGAATAAAAGGAATATTAACTTTAATGTGGTTAGAGTAAAAATTTAGATAATTATGTGCATCTGTAGCCTTACAAAATAAATCAGTTGTAATCTTATTTGACTCTAGTTGAACTAAAACATATAAGAAAGGTAAAGACGTCTCACTTCACTCCATCTTATAACAAATGGAAAGATGTAAAGAATTCAAAAGGTTTTGAAATTCATTTAAATCCTTATCATGAGGCCATATAACAAAACAATCGTCAAGGAACCTTAAGAAAGTATTTCGGATAAATTCAGTAATGTTTTCCCAAATCTTTGTTTCAATCTTAGAACAAAGTGTTTCCTCTAAGTATCCTAAAATTAAGGTTGCATATGTATATAGGGGCAACTTTAGTACCCATCGCTGTACCCTTAATCTGTTGAACATATTCTTGGTCAAAATAAAACAAATTACGATTGAGAACAATGTCTAAGACGTATTGAAGAATTTATAGATAAAAAATAACCTATGCCTTTTTAACAACAATGCCCCTACCTATTTACACCCTGCTACAGGCTCTCGTACCCACATTGATCTATCATTATGCCATCCTTCCATTCTACTTGATTATGACTGGAAGGTGAATAATGATCTTTGTGGGAGTGACCACTTCCCATTTTTTCTTAAGAATATTGGGACTCTACCTCGATGGAATGTGCACAAAGCAGATTGGGCCCAATTCCAACAATGAAGGAGCTTACCACAAAAAAAAATACTTACCTCGACGACCCAATCAAAACTTTTACTTAAATACTCACTTCTATTGCCCAAAAGACGATTACAAAATCCGCTCCAAAACCTACGAAGTTCCTTTTATCAGAAGAATTTTGAAAACACGTAGTAATCGGCAGCTGTTCTAAGACGCTATTTGAATTGCCCAACTGCTTCAATGCAAACTACAGTGATTTTAAAATTTGGCGGGCAAAGGCTCGGCGATCAATTAAAATTGCCAAAGAAACAGGTGGAGAGAATATGTATCCAAGACATCATCGAACACGTCCTCCAAAAAGGTATGGGATATGATTCGGAAAATAAATTGGAAAAAAGAAAAAGTCAACATCCTCCCACCTCATTAATAAAAAAACAAAAATCGTCTAGGTCTGAAATTGCTGAGGCATTGGCAAAAACATGGCTAAAAACTCATCCCCTTTAAACCACTCCCGAAAACTCCAGTCTTTAAAAAAAAAAGGGAAAAGAGAGAGAGAGAGAGAGAAGGAGATATCTGGGCCAGTAAAATAAAAAAAAGATTTAATCAAGTTAATTAAGAAAAAATATCTAGGAATTGAGGAGACACGGAGAACATGAAAAAATATTAAAAGCTGTTTTTACCTTGGTATTATTAAAATTACACTTCCGCATAGTCTAATATTTTTATCCGTTTTCTCCATTCTTTCTCAAACCTATCCTGTGCAAAAACACCTTGACTGTTTACAATATATTTTTGAACAGTATAATGTCCTTTAATCGTGTTAACTAAGGCATTTGGGCTCAACGTTTGATGTCGACATCTTGTCTTATAAATATAAAACTTAATAATAATTGAAATTGGGTAAGAAGTGCATCTAACAATATTTCAAAACTTTGTAAAAAATTCTGTACTTCTCTACATTCCCACAAAATATGAATGATTGTTTCTTGTTCTAAATTACAAAGTGTACAAAGTGGACTTGTCACTAATCCTACTTTAAACATGGATGATTTGCTGTCAAAATATGATGAACAATTTATACTGAAACCATTGTAGTCTTGAATTTTTTGTTATTCTAAAAGAGGTCTTATATATATCATTCCAATTAAAATTATTCAAATCTAATTTTTCTTCCCATTTTCTCCTCCCAGTAGCAATAATATCTTAATTTACCCTAAGATTATAAAAATATTTTATCCCTTTTACTCTTTTTAAGAAAAAATTAACATTACAGGGTATGATAGGGTATACAATAGCATCCTTTTTACAATCAATTTTAGCACCATGATATCGGAGAAAAAATGTATTTACCTGATAAATTTGAGCAAATTCTTGAAATGTGTAAAAAGTGCAAGTCTCAATGTCTTTTATTAATTCATAAATTATAGTCACTTCTTTAATATACCATGTCTTGAAAAATATTGATTTTCCCCAATAGTAAAATTCCTATTGTACCATAATGGCATTTTCCAGATACAACTTTTATTAATTTGTTTCACCCGCTCCTTTTCATTAAACCTTCTCCATGCTTTAAAGACATCTTTCCAAAAATAATTTGTGCACTTGTGCACATATTGAAATGTAATCACTTCCACAGTGAGATAGAATATGTAAGTCAATATGTGTTTCTAAGATAACTTGCCACTTGCCCGACTTCTGATATAATCTCCGTATCCACCCTAATTTTAAGGAATCGATGAATGACCTTATATTAACCATTTTAAGACCCTCTTCAAAACAATTTTGAAATATCACATTTCTCCTTATTTTATCAGTTTTACTGTTCAATAAAAGTTAAAGAGAATATTATTTAATTGATTAAAAAAAGATCATCAGGATTTGGCAATGCAATAAATAAATGGTTAAATTGTGATATCATTAAAGATTTTATCAGATGTATTCCACCTATAGGAGTAAGTGATCTTCTGTTCCATGTCATGATAAGTGCTTTAATCTTAATTAACTTTTTATCAAAATTTAATTTTGGAATTTCATGAAGATTGACACTAAATTCTATTCCGAGAAGCATGAATTTTGTCCTTCCCCACTCCAATTTTAGATCAGGTAAAAATGTATCTTCACTATGTATTTTGCTCCCTATCCAAACCACCTGGGTTTTGTCTATATTTAACTTCAAACCAGATATTTTAGCGAAAGTATTCAATTCTGCTATCGACTCTTTTAAAGACCTTTCTGAACCATCTAAAGTGAGAGAAGTATCGTCAGCATACTGAGAAATAAGGATTGGACTTTTATTTACTTCTATACCCTTAATCTTATTGGTATTTCTAAGTCTTATGCCTAGTATTTCAACACACAAAATAAAAAAGTAGGGGGCGATTGGATCACCTTGGCGACAGCCTCTTTTTATGTTTAGGAATGATGAAAGATTACCACCTTGGTTTATAGTTGAACTTACATTGGTGTGTAGTAGTTTTACCCAGCATCTAATATCAGAAAGAAAAAAAATATTAAAACTTTATCAACAAATTCCCATGAGACTGAGTCGAATGCTTTCTCAAAATCTACCAGTAATAACATACCTGGAATATATCTTTCTTCTGCATATTGCATAATGTCATAAACTAATGTAGTATTTTCCCCTATATAACGGCCTGAAAGAAATCCTGGTTGATCTTCACTAATTAATTAATCTAAAACTGTTCTAATTCTAGCTGTTATCGATCTGGATGCTATTTTATAGACTATATTCAATAATGTTACGGGTCGCCAATTTTTTTTTATGAACTGCCTGGGTTTATCTCCCTTGGGAATACATGTTATAATACCTTGCCTTTGTGTTACTGATAGCAAACCTTTCCTATACCCACAATTTATAGATCTAACAATGCCCCCCCCCCCCCTAGCTGTTTATCAAATTCCACAGTAAACCCATCAGAACCAGGACTTTTGTTATTTTTCATATTTTTCAAAGTTTTTGTTGCTTCATCTAAAGTAATTAACACTTCTAGACCAAAATAATCGGTATTTTTTAATTTTGAGACATCACATGTATTCAAAAAACTGCTAAATCTATATCATCAATATCAGTATTATTATCATATTATTTTTCATAAAATAAATAAACTTCTTCTAAAATTTCATCCTGTTGTGTAATAATAACATTATCATCTTTCTGTATCTTTGGTATAATCTTGGAAGTATAATTCCTATTTTCTAAATTTAAAAAATAATTTGTTGGCTTTTCTCCTTCCTCTTGTCGTATGCCCTAGATCTAATTATACTACCTCTTACCTTCCTCAATCTTATATTTTCCAATTTCTAAATCTTCTATGTCTACATGTTCCTGCTCTTCAATAGTTTGTATTTTTCTCTTAAGATCATCTTCCTCCCTACTTTGCTGTTTCTTTCTATAAGATGAATAAGATATACGTTTACCTCTGATTTCCATTAATAATGTTTCAAGAAGAGCTTGTCATTAATTACAAATTCTATTTCTGTATCTGGTATATTCATTATAGCATTAAGATTATACAATGCCAGTACCGAGTTTTTGTTTCTAAAACAATATATTTCACCATTTGATGATACTCTAATTAAATTTCCACAATCCCTTTCCCCGCTTGAGTTCATTCAATTTTAAAACAATTATAGGGAATGAGTGGTCAGACCTGTAACCTGACTCGATAGCTGATTTATGAATACTAGATAACAAAGGAGAAGATGCGTTATGGCCCAAATTTGGCCTCAATTTTTTTTTCTTTCTAATTGTTAGAAAAAAACTTAACCATGTACCCATTTATGTTATTTGACAACCAGTCAGTTGAAAATCAAGAAAAAATAGGTTTAAAACACCATTGATGACGTCACAAATTTCGCGGGAAAACGTCACGTTTACAAAAAAGTGAAGATTTTTACCATGTTTTGTAACTTTGAGTGAAGTTTCAAATACCTCCCCAAGGGTGTACCAATTTTATATTTAAGAATTAGAATAATGTAGGTATTTTGTCTGTGGTGTTCAAAAATATTTTTGGTACATGCTTGGGGAGGTATTTAAAATAAGAAAATACTGCTAAATTTCCGACCGATTTGCAACAAAAATTGCATCGCGTTGACGTAGCCCTGTGTAACGATATCGACCGACTGCAAAAGACTGGTCGGGATCTTTACAGACAATGTTGAAATTATAACTTCATAAAAAAATACTGTTCTGATTGATGAGTTGACCTACGTATTTTGTTAAATAAAAAAAAAAGATAAAATAGAAAAACAAGTTATGATTTTAAAATGCAAAAAAATATCCATAAAAAAAATCGTCCTGCGATCCTGTTTCGCGTTGCTATAGAAGCTTATGCAAAGATGTAAGCCTACCCTAAACGTTGGAGCTTCAAAGAGCTGTCAGCACGATCTACATATCATAGAAGTTATCTACACATCATTGGACAGGTATGTTATAATTTTATGTAAAAGTGATCGGTGCATGAACAAACAAATGCTTGTATAATGTGTGATACTCTTCGATTCGAACGCCGTGTTTTGTTTACGTTTGTATGGCCGAGCAGACGTCTGTTGTAACTTCAATGAAGATCGTCATTGTCGATATTTCTGTTGTTTTGCTCAAAAATAGTGAATATTTATTGAGTAATATGAAATGAAGAATACTTTTTTCAAAAGCAATACAACTAAATACTTTGTTTTTAGCATGTTTTTCAGTTCAAAGCTTTTAGTTCTAAGTCTAAAAATAGATTTTAGTGGCGTAAAGGAAATCCCTGATTAACCGTCGGAAAATGATTAGCCGACCAATATTTGATAAAACATATACTAACGTGAAACAGATGAGAAAGTATACCAACATATGAAGTACTAACATATGGGGTACATTCATTAACACAACAAATTAACATCGACGCACACACACTTTTTCCTGTTGATTTTGAGATATTGTAGATTAACAAATCCTCATCATCCAAGAACGGATGCTTGGTGTAGTGGTTAGCATCGTGGACTTTGCACTTATTTTTACATCATTGGGGGTTCAAGTCACACTCAGATCACTTTTTTTCGAAGTTTTACTTTTTTTTCGAAGTTTTACAGTAATTGTAACAATTAAGGTAAAAATCAGTACTCATATCAACTGATAAGTGTTCATTTTATTTTTGGGGCTTATATATTTTATAATTTCTCTATTAATATTTTTTATGAAAACAAAAGCTGCATATATGCTGAAATTAATTATATGTATTTTCCTTTTAAGGATGCCAGTAATATGATGGACCCTGAAATCAATGATCACATCTGTATGGATATTCTTGAAGTTACACGTAAGTTTTTTGTAATATCGTAACTGAATTAATTATATTTTTGTCAGTGCTTCAAATTGCTGAAATTGTATGTGTACTCTCGCTGGTCAGATCACTCCTTTTTTTATTTATAAAAAAATTAACGAGTTAATTTTATTGTATGGGCTAAATGCTTTTTGGAAGGATTCATTAATTTCCTTATGAACAACTTAATTAAGCTAAATGAAGAATATCCTTAGTTATATATGAATAGCTAATATGAATTCAAAACTGAACAAAAATATATTCAAGTAAATAAGCATAAGTGACTTTGTATGACAATTGAAGCAGTTTAAAGCCCTCAAATATACATGTATCATTCTTAACATATTTTGTTGAAGTGAAAACACAAATTGTTAAATGAAAACACTGAAATTCATTATTATATTATTTACATTTTTTTAGGATGCCATTAAATAAAATTATATTCCATAAGAACAAGAGAAGATGCATGGATATTCTTGAAGTGACATGTAAGTTTTTGCTGATGTAACAGTATTATATTTCAGTGCTTTAAATTGTCAAAAAGCAGAATTTTGATATACAAGTGTAAAATGTTAAAAAGCAAATGTTCCCCAACGAGAATTCTGTCACAGGATTATCTCATTCATATTTTGAAAGAACCACCCCCCCCCCTCCTTTGCTTACTAGTTATATGAACGGTATAAATGAACGCTATAAATAAGAGGTGGTAAATAAAGAATGATAACAAGTACATATTTTCGGCGTTAATGTTTCATACTTATTAGTCTTTATTAGTTCCCTACCGGTGAAACCGGGGAGCTATAGGTTTAAATAATTGATTTTTTTCCTTTTTTATTTTTACATGTTTTGGACTTAAGTATCTTGGCCAAAATCTGAAGGGTTAAAGGTTCGATTAAACTTTTGTAATGGCTCACCGTTCACTTAATAATAGTGTTAGGATGCTGATTTTATGTACACAGGTTCTTTAGGCATCTAGCATTAATGTTGTTTAGTGACAGTGGACAAAATATTTTATTTTATTTTGAATTTTTGACATATTTTCGACTTAACTATGTTGGCCAAAATCTGCAGGTTAAAGTTTGGGGGCCGGTAGGGGACATGTTTTGATTCATCAGTACCCACAGAATGCTTGTTCAATAAAGAATAAATGCATGCTCAGACGTTCTTTATAACTGGTTTTCAGGACGTGTTTTAATATATGATTGCTATCTATTGTTTAGGATGCCTGGAAAAGGAGAATTTCGGTGTGTTGTTTGTTCTAAAAGAACAAAGCCTGGGGACAGGCGCTTCATTAAAGGCAAGGAAAACACTACACTGAGGAAGTATTTGTTAAAAACTTTTATGATACAAACAAAAGATGAAGACGTTATTTGTGGAAAGTGTCGCATGTCATGCCATCGCTCATCACTACAGCGTCGTACAATTACCGGTCAACATACCTCTTGTGATAAATCTGCAAACAAAACCCTTTTGTCACCACGGAATATAACACTTCCGATACCATCCACAGGAAGCAGCCACAAAAAATGTTTCGTTTGCAATACCTATCCAAAGAAACTGATGGTAATCTCTCGTGACGCAAAATACGACCTCTTCCTGAGAAAAGGTATTCTGGTACCATTTGGAGCAAGATGTTGTGGTCATCATATTGAGGAAGGTTTGTTGCAAAATGAGGCATGTGAAAACATTGCAATAAAAAGTGACTTATCCTCGCTAAATCGTACAGACTTACTGTCTTTAATTTCTAACATCAGAGATGTAGCAAATGCCCAACAAAGCAAACGTATTGATTTCGACTCACCACATGCTCTTTCGGATGAAGATTTCATTACCCTAACTGGACTCAGTGTTCAACATTTTAACGATTTGTGTATTCACTTCGTTGGTTCCGTACGATCTTCAAAAAATAGGAGCATTAAATCTTGTGTCGGTATCTTTCTTACTAAACTTAAGAGTGGCATGTCAAACAAGATCCTATCAACAGTGTTCAATATTGGTAAAGATTCCATTCGACGTGCAATATCATCGGCTAGGATTGCACTTATGAAAGACTTTGTTCCATCAAATCTGGGCTTTCAACATGTAAGTCGACAGGATGTCATCTCAAAACACACAAGACCACTAGCCCAAACATTGTTTGGAGGGCTAATGGAACCAGCCATTCTTGTGATTGACGGCACCTATATTTACATTCAAAAGAGTGGCCAGTTTATGTTCCAAAGGAGGAGCTACAGCATGCATAAGCACCGTCCATTGGTGAAACCTATGATGTTTGTCACAACAACAGGTTACATAGTAAGCGTGTTAGGACCTTACTTTGCAGATTCGAAAAACAATGACGCCAGCATCCTGAATCAGATTTTGAATTCCAACATTGAAGAGATCAAGGAGTGGATTCAGGAAAATGATGTGTTTGTGGTTGACAGAGGTTTTAGGGATTCTCTGGACCTCCTGAAACAACTAGGAATACAGACAGAGATGCCTTCTTTTTCGAAACAAAAACAGCAACACACAGTTGGAGAAAGCAACGCTTCTCGACTTGTTACAAAAATAAGGTAAGATTTTCTTATTATGATTGATACTTTACTAGATCCACTAATTAAATGTATATAACTTATAAATGTATGATAACTTATACTAGGTATGTATAAATATATCACTAAAATGGTAAAAGGACACTCCCACTGAGAATAGCAGATACTCGAGTACAATTTTAGAAATTGATGTACATGAACTTATCTATGTAGAAGAAGTTGACAAAGTTCAAATCAAACTTCCTTTGATATAGCTTATGTTAACCCTTTCATCCCTATGCAACTTTAGTTTACTCGACTATTCATTGATCTGGATGAGTCTATTACGGTCAACAGTGGTGAAAGGGTTAAATGCATTGTTACACTTTATGTGTTTGTCAGATTCAAAATGTACCTATTTACTATCTTTCAGGTGGGTCGTAGAGGCTGTGAATGGGCGTTTAAAAACTTGGAAATATCTGGACCGTGTGCTCCCCAACTCCCAGATTCCATACGTTGGAGATATTGTAAGAATTGTGTGTGCAATCTGCAACAAGTTCAGTACACCAATAAGCACGGGAGACGCAGAAAAAGATCAAGTAATTGGTTCGAAGATGTTGTATCTGTCGAAGAAACAGAACACTCTTCAGGAAAGAATCGACCGAGATGGCCTTGCCAATAGACCAAGCAAGTGGCAGAGGATGGACACCAGCAGTGAAATTGACTTTCCTGTAATGACAGAAGAAGACCTGAGGAATTTGACACTTGGTGTTTATCAACTAAAATTAGCAAGGGCCTACACACAGGAGCATATGAGTGAATCGGGGGGATATGAAGTATCTGTCTGTAAAGTAGATGCTAACCTCATCAGTGCCAAGATTCAGAGCAGACACATCAGCTCAAAAGCATACCAACTGTGGGTATTTTTCGATGAGTGCACTGTGCAAGGGTGGTACTGTAAATGCCGAGCTGGAGCGAGAGTAGTTGGGACTTGCTCCCATGTTGCTTCAGTGGTATGGTATATGGGATTTGCACGTCATTTGGACAAAACCTTCGACTTTAGCAAGGACTGGACACAATATCTGCAAGATGCCAGCCATACACCAGAGCCACTCAGTGTTGATGAGAGTGATGATGAGGGGAACACCGAAGAGTGAAGAAGAATAGGAAAAACACAGCTGCACAGATGTAAATTGTATTTTCGAATTATGACTGTCTCCAAAATTCTAATCAAAGATCCATTAACACTTATCTCGGGTGACAAGGTCTCTTGTTGTTAAATGTTGTTTCTTAAGTATCATTTTTTGTTATCATTTGAACATGTCATTATTTGTTTATATCCTTTACGATTTACCTGGATCGTAAGGATTATTGATTACGGGAATATTGATAAAATTGTTAAATTGAAAGTGAATCTGAATTGTTCTTTATCCTCTTAGTAAAACGCCAAATAAAATACCAATACAATATTAAAGCACAAACTATATTAAAAAAACTCGCTATTTTCTTTCATTTTTTTTTTACCATATTAACATACCAGTTTATAACTTGTAATATCCAGCACCAGTGTCGCCATTGTAAAACATTTCATGTACCGTTGCTATGGAAGGCATTTGGTTGCTAAGACAAGACATGGTTGCTGTGGAACATCAACTATATGTTGTTTCTGCTTCCTTCATATTTACTGTAATTTCATAATTTAATCTTGTAATATCAAACACTTTTTGTGTCCATTATGATAGAAATAATGTACTGTTGCTATGGAGAAACTTTGGTTGTGATTGCGTTGCTAGGAAGAATCAAAAACATGTTTGGGCACATTGAAATACTCTCAAAGATTCTTAAAAACTTAACAATATTCATGCAAAGTTGTATAAAGTATTTTGAACAAACAACTTTTATAAAATATTATAATACATACTTAAATATCACTCAATGTGCAATTAGACTGTATATACTATGTGGGTTTCCAGGTCTGTTGCTAGGCAACGCAATGTCGGAATTCTTTGAAACTGCATGTTTTATAAATCTCATATGTCCATGTATGCATGGTATAAAAATTGAGTAAATCTGAGGTGGGGCCAAAAATGGCCCTTAATGCACCTACTCTGAAATAAGAAAAAAATCTAAACGAGACTGTTTTATCTTTTACTATCTTGATGCAATTCTCTAAAAATGTCTACCATTGAATAGTTTTCCATAATTTCCATAACTCTTTCTCTTGCTTTTTTATTATTAATGTTCTTATAGCTTAATAATAATAATAATAATAATAATGTACAACATTTATATAGCGCCCTATATAATTTGAAAATTACTCTAAAGCGCTTTACAACATATGGATAAAAGTAATGGTTATAATTGTGAAAACAAAAAAAACAAAGGCTTACAATCACTTTTATACATTTAAGCAAGCAATGCGCAAATGATTGAACAATTAAAAGGGTGGTATTTACATTACGTATTATAAAAAAAAACGTATTATAACGTATTATAACGTATTATAAAAGAAAAAGCTTTTGCCATAATCTAACTCAGGATCTAATACTAAGTTGAAATCTCCACATATAATAAATTTGTCATTTCCAAAGTCGTCAATTGTGTCAGTTAAAATATCAAAAAAAAATAGGTGTGTCTGTATTTGGGCCATATAGCGTGATCAATGCAACATGTGAACCCTCTAATTCAATATCAAGGGCTAAACAAATTCCTGACATTTCTTTCCTTTCTCTTTTCACCTTAATTTCAAAATTACTATTTATAAGAATAGCTACCGCCCTGGCATTGGACTTGAATGAATTAAAATAACAGTCGAAACCCAATTCATCTCTGATAATATTCTGGTTCTCTTCAGTAAAATAAGTGTCCTGTAGACAATGAATACAATATTTTTTCGATTTTAAGTATGAAAAAGGGTCCCTTCTTTTAATTTTGTCCCCGAGACCCCGATAATTAGCAGAAAGAAAAGTTATACCCTCCATCATGTTACATTACAACTTACCAGAAATATGTATTTATTAACTAGCCCAGATAAGAAAAAGAGAAGTATCGAGATATAGCACAACAGAAGAAAACGATTAAAACACATGTCAAAATGGTCAAAAGTCGCAGACAGCTATTAACTTACGCACCTTTCATCCTTCTCTCAAAGTACAGTTTCCAAAACCATGCCGTAAGGCGGAAGTGAAAAACAACCGGAAGTGGTACAGTAACATACTAAGCTAGACATTTGATTTTCCGGATTTTAAATAGATTAATTAGAAAAACGATCAGACACCCTTCCGGACTGTTTCACATTATGAAAAAAAGTAATATAAAATTATGTAGATGTATTCCAACGAATATGACATGAAACGTACATTTTATAATATCAACAACATCAAAATTGACACAAAGAAACTTGAATTGACAGTAAAGTACAGAAAAAAAGACGTTATTCGTCTTCAGTGGAGCGTTACACTATCATACAAAACTTACCGGAATACATTTTAGAATAAATTATCCAACGCATACCTTCCAAATACAAAGACATATCAGTGACACATCGTGAACACACTTCAAAACCACACTGATCGGTAGAACCAGAGGAGTCCATCTCTGGCGGCCACACGTATGCATGTACGCGAGCCTATAGTAAGATACCGATCTCACACTCAATAATAACACTTTTCACACACTTCCGTAGAATCTGTCTCTTAGTTCCTAAAAGTGTTGTCATCTGCAAGATACTGATCCGTCAGCTCTGTAGCGTATGACAGTCTTCGTTTCTTGTCGTTGGTTAGAACTGCGAATAATTTTCCATCCACACTAAAAGTTTGTTTGACTCTTTTAAGTCTGTATGCTTCCTTAAGTGTTTCTTGATTCATTCTTGTCAAATCCTCGAAAACAAAAATAAATAAATCATCATGGCCCTCAATGACCACAGCCGTCGATGGGCCGTTAAACATAAACAATCAAACACACAAACAAACAATGTCTAAGGCTTGACGTATACATTAATTACTAAAGCGAGAGTTAACCTTTTCTCGTTTTTTTTGTTCAAACAAAATTTAACAGCTTCAATACCAAGATCATGTGGTATATTAGTGTATAAACTAACAACATTAAAGGAAACAAGTTTAGAATTATGTGGGACCTGTCTAGATAAACGGCTCAGAAAATCAAAATCGTCTTTGATATAACTGTTTACACTTGTGCATAAAGGTTTTAGAATGAGGTCTACAAAATGACTCAAACGTTGCTTTGCTCTATTAGGACCGCCTACTATGGGTCTAAAATTCAAATCCGTAGGATTTATGTGCAGTTTTGTTCTTCTATAGCTTTACTTATAAAAGACCTTTTGAGGATTTTAGACAAACCATAGAAATAACTAGTTTTATGCATAAAATTGACAGGATAATCTCCTTTTCATGAAAGCATGCTTTATGTTTCCGAATAAGTTCGCTAATTAATCTACTGGTTTCCGCATCGAAATTGTCCCTTGACGATGTTTAAAATGCATTCACAATAGCAATCTCTATTCATGACCACTACTGCATTGCCTGTATCGAACGTGTGGCGCTGTAGTGTTTAGTCGCTGCCGTTGACTTCTTTACAGAGTAGAAAGGTGTTTTAACACTTTTAGTGTATGATGTCGGAGGTTGTTATTAAGGTCCAGTATCTCTAGCTGGCGCATTTTCTCTAGTTTGCGAGGTGGGCGTGCAAGGGATAAGGTTACATCTCTCGGAATTAATATTTCAATGCCGTAGTGTTCTGCATATTCTTTTAGCCACGTTTTTTTCTCCTTATTTCATATTCCTGAAGACTTTTCTTCTTCCATCTGGCATTCCATTCTCCACTGTTGGTGTACCATTGCACTGACTTCAGGACTAGACGATTTTGCATTTATAATGGCAGCAACAAACTTATCCGCTTTTTTTAATTTGCGTTTAGCACGTTCTGCCTAATTGCGCATTATTCTTATCTCTGACTGAAAATTCATAATAACCTTCTGTTTTCTGATTTCACTGTACTCCTCGATTTCCCTTCAATTTCCCGTGGTCTGAACTTCCTTGGGATCACAGGATTGTCCTTTAACAACCAGTCATCATAAACTGAGATGTTGTTTTTCTTCAATTTTAAATGATTCCAATAAGACTGCTTTCTCTCATTTAATTTATGTTTCCTTTGCTGGAGAAACGGTTTCCTTAACTTTCGAGCTTCATAAAGTATCGAATCTTCATCCAGAACAAACGTCTCAATTTGTAGAGGACTTCTTAGGTTCTGACAGGAACATATTAGTTCCATCCGGTGATGTATTAGTTAAGTCATCAAATATGTCTCTTGCATGCGCGTTGATTTTTTAGTATTTCTTTGAGCGTATTGTCAATTGAGGCAATTACATCCCGCCTACAAAACTAAAGGATGAATCAAAGTTAGTTCCTTTCTTTTCTACTTTCAATCCACGGAATTTAATATGTTTCCTGTTGAAGAGTTAAAGCAAAGTAGCAGACGTATGAGAAACATTTTTGATAAACATGCTATTTTACATAGTAGACGCCAACCTAAGAACTTGAAACGTATGTTGACATGCTCTAAGTTTGATCATTCTTGTGTAACACCAGAAGTATCCAAGTGTAAGACACCAAGATGTGGTACATGTCCTATGCTTATCGAATATAATACTTTTATTTTCAAGAATGGTTTGAAATTAACTGTGAAGATAAAAATGAATTATAAATCACAAAATGTAATTTATGCAATAGTTTGTTCTAAATGTGTTGATTTGTACATAGGTCAAACTGGCAATGAACTCCAAACACGCATGACTGTACATAGATTACAAACTAGAACTGAATCTTTACCAATTCTACATGTTTACGAACATATTCATGAATGTGCTGGAGATAAATTTAATGTATTATCTCTGAATCAACTATTTACATTAGACACTATTTTAAGAGAAAAGAAAGAAGAAGTATTAATCAAAATATTAAAACCAAGTCTCAACAGGCCACAGTTAAATTTAACGCTGGTTTGTCCAAAAACCTTGTGAACTTCGTGAGTAAAAAAAGTGTGATGACATGTAATTGTGACGTCACGAAGTTGTTCTTTTGAAATAAACCTGAAGAGCCCTGTGTGTAGAGTGAAAGCAGCTAGCTTTTTAGTCGGTCGTTAAATCTATTTTTTTCTGTATTTACTTACTTCACATGGACATTTAATCCTTTTTTATTATATATATATGTATACAGATTGTATATAGGTTTGTTGCTCTTTATATACGAAGATACTCATATATGGTAAGAAACGTTATGGTATTGACACTAGTTTACCTGTAATTAAATGATATTGTTCTTTACCAGACACCGAATCTCACCTAGCAAACACCCAACACCTTAACTGTACATAAAATATAAATACTACATTCATTAGAGTGTGACATTGTCTAGGGTCAACCTGAGGGTATCACTGTATCCCGAGGTGGATCCGAGGGTGACAGTGATATCCGAGGGATAACCCTGGACACTGTCACACTCTAATGAATGAAGTATTTATTTTATTGTACAGAAACTCAATGATTGTTTTTGACGATCGTTTTACCGAACATTTTCTTCATGTCATCATCAGTAATGGTGTCCTTGTGTTTCACTCCCCCAAAAACCGCCATTTTTCATATCAATGAAAAATGCTATGCACATGTTCGTTTGTCAATACTTTAGAATTTTATCCAAATCACCCAACTTGACATCTGCAAATCGTATAATTTTGTTACTTCACTGAGCATACGGCCGATTGTTTATCCCAGACTACCACGTGAATGAAGCGCTTTGAAATCTCACTCATTTCAGCGTTTCATCGTCGTACTTATCACCAACGAGCAATGCTCGGTAGCAACATGGAGTGCATGTGTACCTACATGTGCGATGAATCACAATGTAAAAACATGGCGGCTAAAACGAACCGTACAAGCATCTTCTTTGCGCGGTCACTATTTTGCACTGTCACACCACACTGTCGAACGACGTTGCTAGGGCGTTGGTGGAGCACCCTCCCCATGACTCAATGTTAAAGCTAGCGTGACATTGTGAAATGAACACTTTGTCTCGACCCATCAGATATAGGATTTTCACTAGATGTATGAAAGGGACAATACCAAATGTAAACTAGGTGATTTCACCTATGCTGTGTAGCTTCATTAGGGCAGTGGAAAACTATGTTATGTCCTTATAACTTAGACATCTTTTTTAAAATTTAGATGATGCTCCACTTATTTAGACAATGTTATCATAATTTAGGCCATGCATGTATAACTTAGATGGTACTTCATTCAGCTATGTCATGAATTTATAATTTAGATTGTGTTCTGTAAATTTAGATGCTGGTTTAAGCAAATTAGATTGTTTTACAAAAACTAAATACTAAAATTCCAGAACTAGGTCATAAAAACGATTTCCTAAATGTTCTGTGTTTCCCAGTAGTTGCTTCCGAGGCTCTTATATACCGCTTCATTACAACCTAGTTCCCTGGGGAGCATACACCCGGTGCTGCCATTTCGGCGCTCACAGCTATCATTCAACAATTATAGCACTGCCCAACCACGTACTCATTTACAACTGGAACAAGCAGAGTAAAACATATTGCTCAAAGATACAACACAGTGCCGTACCGTGACTCGAACCCGCAACCCTTCGGTCACGAGCCCGGCGTCCAATCACTTGATCACCGTGCCTCTTAATTATTTATTGGGATGCTATCAGGGGTGTTGTTTTCCAGGTGCTTAACTGCACTTTTAATCATTTGATTTATCATTACAGTAATTTCACAACTGTTTACCTTGTGGTTGAAGTATTTCATTTTGAAGACAAATGCCGTTTTGAATTCCATTCATTAATCAACGCTAATTGATAAACATTAAAAACACTAGTTATCACAGATAGTTCATCAATTAGTCTATTTTAACGACTCTACTTGAAATATAAATGCACCTACATTGATGCTGCAAGAGTAACCATTAATAGAAAACTAGCAATGACAGAGTAAGTGGTCGCATCGTCTGTATCGTCACATTTTAAAAACGCAGGTACAATTTGTTCGCCATGTTGGTAATTCTGCTAGTTCCGATGTTACTTGATTGAGAAATTCCATGGAATTATGCCGTTAATTCCAGAACAATTGACTCGAGTGCACCCTAGTTAACTACAATGCACAAGGTTCTCAACATCTGTGCACTACCGAGTTCACAACAGTGCACACGAATTCCAGATAAAATGCACTACGATGTTAACACCAATGCTTGTAAACCCAAGTGCACATGCTCGTCAAAACTCGAGTGCACAAGCTAATGCAATGGAGTAAGCTTTAACTCCAATACATAATGTTACCAAGTTAAGTTTGTTTCCAACTGTACTTGACGGCAAGACTTTAATTCTCCAAAATATATTATGTTACCTATATCAGTTGTTAACTATTTTTGAGGTTATGGCATATCATGGCAAATTTCATGTAGGACGCAGTAGATTGAATAAAGTACACATCGAAGATATGACACTTTTGAGTGTGTCACCGATATAATTTGTTGGATAAAGTCCGACCATTTATTGCTATTCCAATGTACATATTGAACCGGATATGTTAAACCGGAAGAAATAAATTGATAACGGAATTAGATTATCGTTTAATTAACAAGTGTTAGAAATAGTTATACTATAAATGAAATTAAAGTGTTGCAATTGAACACTGAACATTCGCAGGCTGAAACGTGTTGAAGTGTCATTTAAATAATGACCGATATACTAGGTAGTTGAATTCTTTAACATTGCATTCGTATATAGATGCTGACTACGGCATGTTGTGAAATATAAATGATTTTGATGATATACCAGGTTAGGCCGGTAACTTATGGTACCTGTTAGTTTGAACTTAGGTCGTGGCTACTAGTTCACCTATCTTCCACGTATTTCTGCATTGATTGGGGAATGACCAAGTTAGTGTCGTTGTACTAAATGTACAACCCCATTCCATCAGTATATGGCGCATATGTTGTAATATATAACGCACGGAACCATTCTGAAATTGGTAACCAAATCTGTACCAGTTTGACAAAATCCTGATAAGGTTAGGTCACCAGGATCAACCAGTGTTTCCGTGGTGTTTTCAACTGCGTAGTTTCTCCAACTCTGGCGTTGGGTATAAAGTCAAGACCATACATCTGCTCTACGCACTTCCACTGAGGGAGCCACAGGGAACGCTACCAGTTTACGCACTACTTGAAAACTAGACGACCACTGCAGAGAAGTCCGGACGTTTCCTCCTTTTTGTGTGTGGGGTCAAAAAGGTTCCTTTGGTGCCGCGTGACGAGTATTCAAGAGTCAACAGTATATCCTGGATAAGCAGAAGGGAAAAAGACGTTTATTAGGTAGGTGAAGCTCTATTTTCATTGAGTACTTTATCAACTGACCACTCTCTTTTGTATTCTGCAGATACCCTTAGATTACGTAAGGACATACGTTTGGTTAGCTTAACTTAAGACGTACATATGAACAATATCACCAACAGACTAGTTGGTTGAGGTAACCCCTAGTTAAATAAAGGACTTCCTGCGCAGGAAAATCCATCTACACTTATCGGAAACCATCAACCTTCCAGAAAAAATGCTTACCGCACCACGCTCAATGTCCGCCAAATTATCAATGATACTTTTGATTAGATGTTTGACGCTAAGTCTCTGGTCGTTTGGTCGTTTGACAAGTCAAATGAAAGTAAACGAATAAGTGTAGACTTCAAAAGTATCAACAAGATTGTAACTCCAATACAAATTACAAAAAAAAAAAAGATACAAAAATACTGTGGTCTTTTACACACTCCACTCTTCCTTTTTAATACCTTTCATAAATATTAACTTTATTTTAAGACGTCAAATGAAAACACACGAAACATACAGGGTTCGTGTGCTTTTTTATCGTAATGTTTTTTTGTGTTATTATCAACTATGAATGATTGATGTTGTTTTTCTAATGCAATCTTGTGAGGTTCTTCCCCTGAATACTTAAGGCGTGGCTGAAGTAAGTTGTCAATTGGTAATACAACGTCACGGTTGTATAGCTAATGGAATGGAGATACGTTTGATGATTCGTGTATATTGAATCGAACTGCAGCCAAAGTTTGAATTAGATACATGTCCCATGTGGTCGTGTCATTTTCAAGTTTCTGTGGAATCTTTCAACTTTCGCATTACTTTGTGGGTGGTAGTAAGAAGTTGTTACATGACTAATATTTAACGCTTCTAAAGTCTCTTTCATTACCCTGTTAACATTCACCGTCCCATTATATGTGATGATTTGTAATGGACAACAAAATCTAGGTACACTATGGTCTAAAAGGAAGTGGGCTACACTTTCTGCTGATTTATCAGGAACAGCAAAGGCCTTGGGCCAACCACTGTACAAATCTACAAAACTGATTATGTATTTATTTTCTGACATACTCTTCTCATAAGGACCATTTACAACGAGCCCAATTTTCGCAAAAGGGAACGCTGGGGTATCAATTTCTTGAAGCGGAGGTTTTGTTTTCCTCGAACTTCGCCTCTGACAAGGGACACACCTCGATACATACTCATACAGCTGTTTGTACATATTAGGCCAAACATATTTAGTCATAATAGCGTCAAATGTTTTGTCAATCCCCATATGTCCATTCCCGTCATGGTATTGCGTCACTACTCTTAATCTCAAATGATCTGGTACATATAGTCTAACTACTGGGTCAACATCTGGGTTGGATATATATACAATATATCATCCATTATCAAGTATTTACTCTGTATCGACTTGCTCACTTTGTTTTCATTCAACTGTTTCTTTCTCTTGTTCTACTACCATGTCTAACTCTCCTGGCCTTAGGGTATCTATTTCTTGCATTGTCATCAACGGTTTGCCAATTTCACAACCAGCGAAATCTTTTGGTTTTAATTTGTTTGAATTTAATGCATTTATTTCAAAAGCCTTATCGCTGAGATCTGGTGTTATGTCTTCCTTTTGTCCTTCTTCCTAAAGAGGGGATCTAACAAATCAGCGCATGTATTTTCAACTCCCGCTATATACTCTATTTTACAGTTATATCCTGGTATACCTAAAGCCAAAAGTTGAATTTTCTTGTTCTGCATAGGCACCTCTAACAAATACTTTAATGGTTTATGATCAGTCCTTATAAACTCAGCATTGTGCAAAATGTGGTCCAAATTTTGTAGTGCATAATGAATAGCAAATGTTTCTTTCTCTATGGTAGACCATCTAGTTTGTGTATCAGATAGCTTATGTGTTGTTTGTTTGTTTGTTTATGTTTAACGGCCCATCAACGGCTGTGGTCATTTAGGGCCATAGTGGGTGTTTTTTTTTTTTAACAAACATGTGAGTAGCGATAAAATCAGATAAAATGGTTCATTTTAAAAGCATTCGCATTGTATGTGTAGATAATTAAAAATAAAAAAGGGGGTTAAAATAATAAAAGAGATAACGAATAGATGATATGGAATATGGGATATATATAACGTCAAAAAGGGTAAGGTGGGTTAAAAGACATCAGAGTCTATAGAATAGACCGATGTCTTTCAAATAGTTAAATAATGCCTTCGAGTCCACGGAACTGAAAAGAGATTTCATATCCGGGACTCGAAAGTAGTTATCACGAATGTGTTTAAAATCGGAACATTCTATTAAAAAATGTTCCACTGTAAATGAGGTGTCACACGCGTGGCATGAAGGTAAATCTTCTCGTTTTAAAAGGTACGAATGAGTAGGATATGTGTGCCCATTACGGAGCCGAGAGAGAACAACTTCCTCTCTACGATCTTTCCGACTGGGAGTAGATGTTTTAAGTTTCGGTTGTACCTTAAAAAGTTTGTTGGTGGTCTCGAGAGACCAGCGTTGCTGCCATTAATTTTGAATTGCTGTACGAATAGTAGGTTTAAAATCTGTGTATGGTAGTTTGATATTTGTTTGTTAGAGATTTAATGCATTTTTTGCTTCCCTGTCAACACATTCGTTGCCTTTAATTCCGACATGGCTCGGAATTCATAGTAAAGTTATCTTTGACTTTTTTAAGATACGAGATATTCGAAGAGCAAGGTTTTGTATGAGTGTGTTTTTAGGATCTCGTAACTGTTAACTCTGTAGGACAGATAGAGAGTCTGAACATATGATTGCCTTTTCAATGCGGTATTCATCGATATGGTCGAGGGCCAAACCAATGGCGCA
>NW_018405513.1:210439-210503 GCF_002113885.1 Mizuhopecten yessoensis
CATTTAGATATACAGTGTAAAATACGACCACAACTAGTTTATGTAGATATACAGTGTACAAATG
>NW_018405513.1:215310-216285 GCF_002113885.1 Mizuhopecten yessoensis
CATACACTATACATACGAACACAAGTACTTTATGTTGATATACAGGGAACATACGACCACAAATATTTTATGTAGATACAGTGTAAATACGACAACAACTACTTTATGTAGATATACAGTGCACTTACGACCACAAGTACTTTTTGTAGATATACAGTGTACATACGACCACACGAAATGTACGTAGATATATAGTGTACATACGACCACAAGTACTCTATATAGACATACACTATACATACGAACCCAAGTACTTTATGTTGATATACAGGGAACATACGACCACAAATATTTTATGTAGATACAGAGTAAATACGACAACAACTACTTTATGTAATACGACCACAAGAAATGTACGTAGATATATAGTGTACATACGACCACCAGTACTTTATGTAGATATACAGTGCACTTACGACCACAAGTACTGTACGTAGATATACAGTGTACATACCACAACAACTTCTTTTTGTAGATATACAGTGTACATACCACAACAACTACTTTGTGTAGATATACAGGGAACATACGACCACAAATACTGTACGTAGATATACAGTGTACATACCACAAAAACTACTTTGTGTAGATATACAGACAGTGTACATACGACCACAATTACTCTATGTAGATATACAGTGCACATACGTCCACAAGAAATGTACGTAGATATACAGTGTACATCCCACAACAACTTCTTTTTGTAGATATACAGTGTAAATACCACAACAACTACTTTGTGTAGAGGGGGGGGGAACATACGACCACAAATACTTTTCGTAAATATACAGTGTACATACGACCAAAATTACTTTATGTAGATATACAGTGCACATACGACCACAAGAAATGAACGTAGATATACAGTGTACATACCACAACAAGTACTTTGTGTAGATATACAGGGAACATACGACCACAAATACTTTTCGTAAATATACAGTGTACATACGACCACAAATACTGTATATAGAT
>NW_018405513.1:219106-243776 GCF_002113885.1 Mizuhopecten yessoensis
TGACCACAAGTACTTGATGTAGATATATATGGAACATACGACCACACGTACTGTATGTAGATATACAGTGTGCATACGACGACAAGTTCTTTNTCAGCCAGAATTCGATGTACCACAGTCAGCCATAATCCAATGTACCACAGTCATCCAGAATCCAATGTACCACAGTCAGCCAGAATCCGATGTACCACAGTCAGCCAGAATCCGATGTACCACAGTCAGTCAGAATCCTATGTACCACAGTCAGCCAGAATCCAATGTACCACAGTCCGCCAAAATCCAATGTACCACAGTCAGCCAGAATCCGATGAACCACAGTCAGTCAGAATCCAATGTACCACAGTCAGCCAGAATACAATGTACAAATGTACCACAGTCAACGATAATCCGATGTACCACAGTCAGCCAGATTCCGATGTACCACAGTCAGCCAAAATCCAATGTACCACAGTCACCCAGAATCCAATGTACCACAGTCACCCAGAATCCAATGTACCACAGTCAGCCAGAATCCGATGTACCACAGTCAGTCAGAATCCAATGTACCACAGTCAGTCAGAATCCAATGTACCACAGTCAGCCAGAATCCAATGTACCACAGTCAGCCAGAATCCGATGTACCACAGTCAGCCAGAATCCGATGTACCACAGTCAGCCAGAATCCAATGTACCACAGTCAGCCAGAATTCGATGTACCACAGTCAGCCAGAATCCAATGTACCACAGTCAGTCAGAATCCAATGCACCACAGTCAGCCAGAATCCAATGTACCACAGTCAGCCAGATTCCAATGTATCACAGTCAGCCAGAATCCCATGTACCACAGTCAGTCAGAATCCAATGTACCACAGTCAGCCAGAATCCAATGCACCACAGTCAGCCAGAATCCGATGTACCACAGTCAGTCAGAATCCGATGAACCACAGTCAGTCAGAATCCGATGCACCACAGTCAGTCAGAATCCAATGTACCACAGTCAGTCAGAATCCAATGCACCACAGTCAGCCAGAATCCAATGTACCACAAGGCAAAGAACTACATCCTGTCCTATTATTGTGCTAATCATTTTTTTTCGAACAAAACAAGGCTTCACAAGGGATACAAATCCTCTCGCATTCACACATTGTGTGCCATATGCATGAGGAAACTAACAGAAAATACAATGATGTAACAGTAACTGCTCAAGCGACTGCATCTGTGGAAGGTATTGTCATGGCGAGCTTGTTAAAAGTATTGCCTCACCAAACACTTGTATCAAGTTTCGTAAGAGCGATGACAAAGAGTGTAACATACTATATATTTAAGAGGCACGATAGTCCATCGGTAGGACGCCGGGCTTGTGACCGAAGGGTTGCGGGTTCGCGTCACGGCACGACAATGTGTTGTATTCTTGAGCAAGATATTTTACTCATCTTGCTCCAGTCAACTCAGCTGTAAATGAGTACGTGGTTGGGAAGTGCTAGAATTGTTGAATGCTAGCTGTTAGCGCCGAAATGGCAGCTCCGGCTGTATGCTCCCCAGGAAGTTGAGGAATGTACTGGCTAGTTGCAAAGGCCCTATAACCATGGATACTAATTTGTGAACCGCTTTGAGACGACCTACGAACTAGGTTGTGATAAAGCGGTATATAAGAACCTCCAATTATTATTATTATTATTATACGTACTATAACATCCGGGGTCCGTACCCTAGTCACTTCTAAGGATCCCTGTGCTATAGGCTTATACATACAAATATGTGTTACTTCCTCGTAATCAGCATACCTAATGCTTTATGCATGATATGAGCAAATATATTAATGCACGACACCCTAAACCTATAACATAAGCTATCTGATCTGCATTTAATACAACGACACACTAAATACACACACTATCGTACAATCCAGGCAGTACACAAATCGACTACCACGTCGCAGCTAGCCCTAGTCACTATAGTTGCCCTATAGTCAGCTACCTACATGACCTAGTCGCGCCGAGCACGACAGCATTATAGCCACCATGAACTTGTACATAACTATACGGCACTCTAATATCGACGACTATATATACCCAGCCAGCACACCAACAGTGCCAACATTCGGCCGATATCAGAGTCCATATCGGCCCAGTGTTGGTTTTAAGGGCGGGCTGACACCGGACCAGCTTCCATTTGCAACACGTTTTGATGTCGGCCCGATATCGTCAAGTATATCGGCCCGATGTCTATCAGACGTATATCCAACCTTAAAACCATATTACTCCTAGTATTTGGACAATCTATGTATGTTGGCCCGACGTTGTCCCAACATTGGCCCGATGTAAATCTGCAGTCCTCCATATCGGTCCAGTGTCAGTTCTAAGTACGGGCCGACATCGGACCAGCTTCCATTTGCAATACGTTTTGATATCGGCCCGATGTCTATCCCACGTCTTTCCAACATGAAAACCATGTTCATCCCAGTATCTGGACAGCATGTGTATGTTGGTCCGATGTTTTCCCAATATTGGCCCGATGGCAATCTGCAGTCTTTCCAACATGAAAACCATGTTCCTTCCAGTATCTGGACAAAATGTGTATGCTCGTCCGATGTTTTCCCGACATTGGCCCGATGGCAATCTGCAGTCTTTCCAACATGAAAACCATGTTCCTTCCAGTATCTGGACAAAATGTGTATGCTCGTCCGATGTTTTCCCGACATTGGCCCGATGTAAATCTGCAGTCTTTCAGTACCGATACATTAAACTTAATTATAACCACAGTTTTGAAACGTGTAAACTAGTTTTTTTCATTTATTACATATTGTTTCTACATGCATACTTATAAATCATAGAAAAAACAGCAATATATACTAAAAAACAACAACATGGAAAACATGAAAATATTAACATTTATTAATAAAATATAACTAATCAAGCCGTTCTCAGGTGGTTATCGCTATGCAATCACTAATTCCGTTAAGAACTTTTTAACTTTCGTCACAGCATCTGAAATAAATAGAAGTAATTGTCAGTGTTATTTAATAAATTCACATATATATATATATACTATACATGTATAAATATATACTACATATTCTACATTAGTATTCTTTGTGAGATCTAAAATAAACAAAATAAAAAAGGCATTAACGTTTTTAGGTACACAATGTATTTACCTGGTGGAGTGATACAGAATGGTTATGTGACATATTGTGTTGCAGACATCAAATGAAAATTTGGTAGACATTATCCTCATTATTCATCCACAGCTTATTTATTGTCTATACCATTAACGAAAACATTGCCACGCGAGTGCACAGTAACCAGCAGTAAATAATATTAAATTCCCCATTACCAAGTGTGATCTCAATGGCAATTACTGTTTCGTTGTATGATTCTATCTGTCTGAGATGTAACAAGATACTTCCAATACATGATAAGCCTGTTACAAATTATCACAAACCCCAGAGATTAGGGCCTTACTGTACACATGTAGCCTCATCAGGGCAGACTCCATTACATTTGACTATTGGGTTACCAAACCAAAGTCAATACCACTCCCTCAACATGCAGTTTTACACCATGAGGTGGAACTGATTCTTTACGAAATCTTCATGTTAACAAACATATTTATGAATGTGCTGGAGATAAATTTAATGTATTACCTTGGTATCAACTATTTTCATCAGACACTATTTTAAGAGAAACAGTAGTACAGAAGTACCGCTTTTGGCGCAGGGTCATCCGGTGCACTCCCCTATATAATCCTTACCACCTCCCGGCACCCCCCTAGTGGCACCCCCCTTCAGCAGGGGGGTACCGATCGATGACGTCACAGGGGGGTTCTCATGTATTGGGGTTTTTCCAGACTGTCTCTATTTATAGCGACAACCTATATACGAGGGGGGTACCGTTATGATGATGTCACGGGTTTTCCCCGATTGCTCCAAGTTTAAAAATATCGAAACCGGTTTCATCCGGATCGGTGATGTTCTCGAATGTTCTTATACAATAACAACACCAATATACGTACAACATTTTATTGTCTCTGTCGATAGAACAGACACGGGTCAGAGACCCATCCCGCGTCAGCCCTTACAATACAAAGCCTAGCATGGACAATATTTACATCTACATGAGAGCCATCTACCACCCGCAATACGGTACTAGAACGATATGTTTTTATGTAGGCTCTTTCCCATAACGCGGGGTCTTGAACATTTTCTAGGGTAGTTCACTCTCTTACAAATCGGTTACATCTGATGCGCGTATCCAGGAATTAAATTTCTTAGGCCAATTTAGCCATTTCACGTAGTGTTGTTTGCTACGGCCTTTTCCTCTGGTTTTCAATATGGTCTCTACCTTCCACATGTCATCCTCCCTTACGTCAACTTTCTGTAGCTCGGACTGATAGAAAGTACCTTTAATTTCATCGCCATCGTAATCCGTGACTCTGTACACAGGTAAGCCTCCACGTAGGATCTTTTGAGAAATGGTAAATATCTCCCCCGTCCATTTTTCATCGTATTCCCGTGTGAATGGATTCCTGAGATGTGACAAACGCACTTTATCCCCTACTTTAAACTTGAACGGTTTACGAACTTTTTTAGTCTTTCGTAAGATCGGCTCTTTCTTCGGCCAGTACATCCTCCACCAGACAGATGTTTCGTTATTTTTGTTAACCTTAGTTGGAGCTGTCCCAATGGTCCTGTGATACGTCTTGTTGTAGCTGTCGGCGAACGTCTGGAGTTTTGTCACGTATTCGTAATTCCTTATGTGTGTGAAATATCTATACATTCTTGACTTGATGGTCTTGATAACGCGCTCGGACACGGCAGCCTTGGTTTCGTTTTGGGCATAAAGATGCTGAATGTGGTATTGATTTAGGAGAGAGTTTACTTCCTTGGATCTGAATTCTTGCCCCTTATCGGTGCGGATCCTGCTAGGTTGTCTCCCCTCGCTGAGAATCTCACGAAGAGCCTTTGTTACGGATGCCCCTGTTTTGTTTTTTAGAGGTTTCATCCATAGAAATTTTGAGAACACGTCTATCACCACGAGTACGTAAGAATAACCGTTGTTTTCGTTCTGAAACTTGACCATGTCTATGAGATCGGCAGACCATTGGTCGTCGATTCCTGTCACCAAGATTCTGTTTCGTTTGAATGGACGTCGGAGGGATCTCTGAAGGCTGTAAGGCTCTTGTCGTTGTAGCCATTTTCTTATCTTGTATTTGCTGATGACGTATTTCCCGGCTTTCCGTACATATCTATACAGTTTGTCTGGTCCAGAGAAACTCCCAGCATTGGTAGGATTGTAATAAATGTCTCTTAAATAACCTTCCCAAGCAGACATCCTTCTTCGTCGAGTTCTAGACGTTGTATGAGGTTCGTTCTGATGTATTGATTCTTTTATTAGTTTTCTTCTACAGAATTCTCTGACTCTTCCTCTTCATTATCATCATCTTCGGATTCATCATCGTCATCATCATCATCATCATCATCATCATCATCATCATCATCATCATCATCATCATATAAATGCTCTTCGAGCTGGTGTCTGTATTTCCTTAGAGACATGCGTATCGCAGGGAGGGTTTTGTAACCGCTTCGCATATAATTTTCCACCGACTACATGATTTTTGTGTGTATTTCCCCACCTTTCAGCTGTAAAATATTGGTGATTGTTTTCCAATACAAATTGAGGAACTCCCTCATATCTTCTTCTTGCATCTTTTTATCAGCCTTACTCACAGCGTCTTTCTTAGACAGCCCGTTGTTCTGGTATTTCTCTACCTTCTCACTCCATTTTTCTTCGTTGTTTGCGTTCGCTTTTTTACGTATCTCGTTGAAGTATTCCCCCTCTTCCGAATCTTCCTCAGTATCTGAGATATCGGGGTCATCAAAAATATCCAACCTCTGCCTCTTTGCCGGACTTTGGACTTCGTCCTGGTCCAGTTTTCTTTTACGAGAGTCATTTTCGGGACACCATTTTTTCACGTGTCTCTGTGTAAATCATGTATGTCTTGGAACACAATACCACAATCGTCACAGGCAGGCATTTCTTCTGTTTCTAAGGACAGCTCTTGATATTGTTGTTGTTGCTTTTGGGTATCTTTCCTTGTGCCTTGTTGAGGATGTTGTTCACCTCCAAGAAATTCTTGCTGCTGCTGAGAATACGTCCGTTCACTTTGAGCGCTGCTTACAAACTGACTGGATGCTAGATTATGTGGCCCTTTTATAGGCTCGTGGGCGAACACTTCACTGCGCATGCGCTCTGACTCTGGTGTTAATGGTTTCAAATCGACAAGCAGATATCCGTAAGGCTTAGTGGTAGCTTCTGTGAAATGTCTGAACAAGTGTTGAACATTTTGCGGATACATCTGCCTGGCCAGAGTCATAACTTGCTGTTTGTCGATAGGATTGTTAAACAATACCAGGTAGTGGCAGTTACGTCTCTGCGTTGGGTCCTTGTTGTAATACAGATTTTGGTTGATGGCAATCACAGACAAGTTTCTATGATGGCTCCCCTCCGTAAATAACTCATTGATCCGTGGATCCTTAGATGCTGTGGACATTAGGTCGTCAAGTATGACAAGATTTCGAACCCTAGGGTTTATGAACGAGTCCTGATCCAAATCCAGCGGTATCCCCTGAATAAATTCCACGTTCGGTGAAACCGTTGTCTTGATGACATCATAGAGAGGCTGCCATCTTTTGTAGAGCCATATAATCTTTTGTGGAGGAGGTGATATCTTGGTCAAACAGTTTTGTAGGAGAGTCTTGACAAAATAGGTTTTCCCGCAAGACGTCGGTCCGGATAATTTTGCTTTGAATGGATGCTTGAAGACAAAGTACTGCTGCTGCGGCGGCGGCGGCGGCGGCGGATAACTGATTAGTGGGTATACAGGATTATTCCCCGGCGGCGGCGTGTATTCAGTAGTATCCTCCTGCGGCGGCGGCGGGTATTCAGGAGTATCCTCCTGCGGCGGCGGCGGCGGCGGCGGCGGCGGCGGTTGTGTTGATAAATAGCCGTGTATGTTTTGTTGGTGTCTTTTCATGACGTCTTTTCTTGAAAACCAGCCTTGGCAATCGGCACACTGTATCTTAGACATGTTAACACCTCGACGTCTTGTTGTCAAATGAAACATTTATGTTTTCACCCCTATTTATACTATCTCAAGTGTTGCATTGTGGGTAAAATTAAAAAATAAGACAATCGCTAGTTTATAACATTTTATTACATAAAGCAAAGATACGTCATATGTACAATAAAGAACCTACTCTAAAATGGACAATATACACATTTAAATTAATCATTGTCATCTACAACCCGATTTGCAGTTAAAACGGAATCTTTCTTGGGTAGTTCACACTTCTATTCTGGTGTCCTCCAGTGTCCGTAGGCCAAACTTGATATTCCATTTTGTAGGAGATACCTCTTGTCATCGAACGGTGACAGACCCCTTTTGGTCATGGATATATTGTAGATTTGATGCTTATAACTTCTGATCTGATTCATTTGGGACATTACGACTTTATTTTGAAAAAGACAGTCATTGTAATGCTCGAAACGTGTATGGTTTTCGATCACATATTTTTTAATGCTTTTTGCCTTCTTTGATTCTACGTAAGTTTCCACCTCTATGCCATATGTCTCTTCCTTAACGTCATGTGTGTAGGCATACATTTTAGCCTTAAGTCCCACAAAGGCATGAATGGCGTTTCCATGGGTCTCGTCCTTCATTTTCCCCAATTCTTTCTTGTTTGTCAAACTGTAGAGGGGGTGATCTTTCTTATACTCCGATGTGTCGAATAAGTGTCGGTCTTCTAGCATGTCTTTGTAGATGTCCTCTGTTCTGATGATGTAGGCTAGAGAATCAGTGTCTGTAAAAAGGAGGGTTGCCCTCTCTCCAAATTTTGTTTTGATGTGGTTGTAATGGAAGTCATACATCAATGTTTTGGAGATATCCAGGATGGAGAATCCGACATAGATGGGTCGGTTCAAATACAGTTTCTAGATTGTTTCCTTTTCTCCGTGTTGTAATCAATATACGTCTTCAACCATGGAGACTGTTTGAAGGTTAACACTCTGTGGACTTTTGTGAGCTTCATTCCAAAAGAAAAATATTGTTTCAAGTTCCTATAATGCAGGACATATTTTTCCTTGTTTCTAAGATTTGGAACGAGTTTTTGTGCTGAATTGTAATGATCCAAACAGTCATGTGGCTTTTCATCATCATGTGGCTTTCCACAGTCTGCCAGCTTACGCCATAAGGTCTGGCTGTAGTCAGACAATTCGTCTTTCCCCACGGCTACTCGTTCTGGGGCCAGTGGGTATTCGTTGTGTAGGTCGTGGAGTTCTGGAGGATACTCTAAATCTACTTCCAATATATATCCATCTATCGCATCATCGGGAACTGTTGTGATATCAAGCGTGTACTTTGCAGTATCGGTAAGCCATGCGAAGTCATGAGTGGGTAGGCATTGTGACATGGCCCAGCCATATAAGTTATTGGCGTCTAAGTAAGTGATGTAATCTGTTGGTTTTGTTTTGTCGTATCCGGGAACGTATGGATTGTTGGCCTCAGCAAACCGATGACTAATCATTGATATGCCTCCCCGCAAGCCTTTCTCGATAAATAAGTGCTGATCGATGTCGGTGAGCAGTTCGAGTCTAACATCGGTCATTTTTAGCGCTGCTTGCCATGCCAGTCCAGGGGCGGTATAAAAATGAGCTGCATCGAGCCCATATGATTCCAGACATAGATTTCGGAAGTTCTCAAACACATCAGCAAGACCCAGGACATCTGTTATGACATACAGGTCCGAATATTCACCAAGATTGTGTATACCGAGTTGTTTCCAGACTTTGAGAGCGTGATCGTATTTTTCATCTGATACGTCCTCTCCCGTCAGACTGCTACGAAACGCTTCCTTTGGCGGTAATACAGTTTCTTGAAATCTGTGGGGACCATCAAAATAATCATAGGGGTACACCTGCTTTTTTAAAAGGTGCTCGATTTTCTCCTCACCAAAATGTTGTGTCATGTGTTCAAATGTATCCTTCCCTTCCTCGGATAAATTTGCGATCAGTTTCTCTAGTGATGTGCCCATAAACTGGAAGCTGTCGATAAAGTCCATACACCCTATGGAGAAAGAAATGTACTTCTCCATGTTGTTAGGTATACATTTTATTTCCTTATCTGACACCTTTCCGACTGCCTGCATGATTAGATGGGAATCGTAACCCCTCAGATTGTGGAAGACGACCGGAATCCGTCCAGTAAATTTGAAAAACATTATGTTGCACTCATTGTGAGCTGCTCCTCTAAACGCTCCTGTCACGTGGCAGTGATCCCTCACTCTGTCATCTCCTAACTCCTTTCCACAAATGTGACAGCTGATTGCCGTCTTGAAGGCTTGCCAATCTCTCCCGGTCATGACCATCGGCTTCACGTTTTTGAATTTTTGTTCTATGTCCTCCTGTTCTCTCAGCATACATTCTACAAACTTCTCTGTAACATCCGGTCCTCTGTAGACCAAAGGTTCCTTAGATGTTGTTTGTGTGAGCCCTACGACTTTGTAAGCGAAACTTGATGGTACGTGTTGTGTGGTCTTCTCTGTATGTGATTTGTTTGGGTCAACCTCACATCTATGTATCGGCACTTGGAACGACTCGAAGTCCGCATATATGATGTAAGGCACCTTCAATTGCTTTCTTACATCCTTATAGAACAGCCATTTATCCTCTTCTGTAGGTAGTTTGACTTTCTGTGTCCTATGTTCCCGACAGTATGATATATGGTCATTGAGAATGCGCCCTTTGGTGAAACCTTGTAGGCAATACATACAGTGATAGTATCTATGGCCGTAGGAATATTGGTCATACAGGAGCCCATTCACGTTCTTGATCCAACAGTAGTGGGACTTGCGTCCATCCGTTATCAGCAGTAAATCAACGTGTCTGTCAAATCTCTGCTTGGTCACGTGGATTGGAAATAAGGACCCCTTCTCATATCCCAAGACGTTGACAGTGATCTTGTTCTGTGTTTCGAACTTATTGATGTCGGCTACCTTGACGGGGAAGGAAATACCATCAAAGTTCAACTCGTGGCGGTGGTCTATGTATTTAGTAACACGCTGGGAATCTCGTTTGACTGGGTGTAATGCAGCTAGAATAGACCACATGAAACATTTTTTGTCCTTGTTTTGAACGTTGATGATGGCATGCTTAGACCTCAGTTTGATTGGCAGGGGAATATAGCTGGATCCTTTCAGGGGTTTATATTTTGCAAAGTGTATCTGGATTTGAATCACCTTATCCAATGTCCAGTTACTTCCCTGTCGTTGGTATTCTGTAAACGAATTTTGAATTTTTCGGATGGATTCCCGCATACCTTCATCGATGTCGGATGACTTTAAAGTAATCTGACACTTTCCGCGAAAATGTGGCGAAACCCGTTCCACTGTCTCTCCTTTCGGTTTTGAGAATTGTACTTGAATAGATAAATACCATTTGACACCTCCCTGGACCATAGATTTCTCTAATTTCTACTTTATTGTGTCATATTGTTGATGAAGAAAGGTCATGATGTCTAATTTGGCTTGGCCCTCTGCAGGTAGAGTGACAACTTTGAAGATTCCCTTGAGTGCTTCCTCTGAGCATTGTTTATCTTCATCCACTTCGGGGCTAGTTTGGCGGTCCGAATCGTTCAAAGCTTGATTGGTAGATGAATTCATTTGCGGTTGATTGTTTTCTTTGTTCTCATCTTGATTTTCATCCACCCCTCCTCCCTGCTGATTAAATATATGGTTCTTCAAATGTTCGTGATATTTGTCAGTCCTCCAGAATGATTTTCCACAACAGGTATTTGTGGGCTCCCCATGTAACTGCATGTGCCTTGTAAGCCTATCTTTCCTTCCGAACTCCTTTTGACACACATTACATTTCCATTGTTGACTTCCATGACTAGATGTATGTCTATTCAATGTCTTCTTGTGTTCAAACGTTTTATCACAATGGGGACAGGACCATTTACCCTTCTTATCCGGGTGTGTAATACTGTCTAATGCCTCCCTCTTCGACATGTTGGAATGTATCGCGGTGTTCTGTAAATAGTCACCCTGGCAATAACTTTCTCCTCTGATTGTCTTCCTAAGAATGATTATTGCTTGTTTCCGTGCCTCTATTTATACCCTCTGTAACCATCGATGTAAATCGCGTCATTTGATTGGCTAATTGAAATTTTTCAGATTTATTTTGTAAATTTCGTTTCATTGTAATTTTATTTTTAATGTGATCGGACGCATTTTCAATTTCTCTCAATTCAATCTGAACCTTACAAGTTTTATTTATTTTCGTTGCTGATAGCGAGCCTCGAAGCCTAAATGTTGCGACACTGAAGCTAAGATACCACCGCCCTAGTAGTCTCCCGAGTCTACCAGACACTGAAAAAATGCCTAAAATTCGATTTTTAGATTTGTCGTTTCTGAGCGTCGAACACCCATTAGTTACAGTAGGCCTATATATTACTAGCCAAACGCACTAACCCACACGACTAATCTGCCTACACCTGTCGTGTGTATAATTTTCTAGGTGTATACACACTCGTCTAGCTAGGTGGCGCTACAAGGCTCACAATAAACATTTGCCATTTGCATTATGTCGGTTGAATGATACATGGATATATGAGTGTTAAACGGAATTGACACGATACCTGAAGGTTTGTTGTTTTAATAAAGATATTGTATATATTGATATTGCAGTGTTTTTCGATTATATGCTGGGATATTCTTCGTCTTGAATCGTATACACTACGTTTACATTGTATGCTGTTCTAGGTCAATATGAATAATGCAGTGTGTATGTCGATAGATATCCTAGTACATAGGCAACATACACGACATACCCTGTTGTAAAGCGGACTGCGTGACTGGTGTATCAACACTTTTAATTTCCATGTTTCATGGATGGGGAATACGGTATGTCTTTCTGGGTGTTGTTTTCATAACCGGTTGGAACCGGTTTGACTATTTCTAAACGTGGTGCAATCGGGGAAAACCCGTGACATCATCATAACGGTACCCCCCTCGTATATAGGTTGTCGCTATAAATAGAGACAGTCTGGAAAAACCCCAATACATGAGAACCCCCCTGTGACGTCATCGATCGGTACCCCCCCTGCTGAAGGGGGGTGCCACTAGGGGGGTGCCGGGAGGTGGTAAGGATTATATAGGGGAGTGCACCGGATGACCCTACTAATCAAAATATTAAAACCAAGTCTCAACAGGCCACAGTAAAATTTTACGCTAAATTGTCCACCAATCTTGTGTACTATTGTAGTGTGATGACATGTAATTGTGACGTCACGACGTTGTTTAAATAAACCTGAAGAGCCCTGTGAAGGGTGAAAGCAGCTAGTTTTTTAGTCGGTCGTTAATATTATTTTTTCTATATTTACTTCCTTTACATGGACATTAAATCCGTTTTTATTATATATATATATATATAGGTACACACTTATTTTGTAATTTATAAACACTCCACACGCAATCACCTTGTAAACATTTTAGTATCAGTGGCCAGAGGTTCAGAATAATTTAGATAAGACATGATCTTATGAAATAAAACAGCTTACTCTCATCACCTTTCACTAGGTTTTGCCTGTCCATGAAATAATCAAAAGCCCACTGTCCATATATGTTATGCCTGCTGTCCGTTCTCTGTCATTTTTGAAAATGCCGGAAACCCGTTACAAATCTGGCGCAATTTCCGGTTAGTCGGTCCGCAGTGAACAAACATTTATGTTTGTATATTTATATATATAAAAAAACGTTTATCTATTGAAACTTCGACATAAATTTTTAAGCTATCTTAGCATTGACACTTATTGAATTCAGTTGTATAAATACATTAGACAGATGCATAATGTTATGTCCATATATTATTTCTATTTGGTACAACATCGGAGTGACATCGGCCCGATGTATGGAAAATGCATAAAGCAAGAAACCAAGTTATATGGTTTTGGTGACATCGGTCTGCAGTTGGGTCGATATCATTTTGTCATGTTTTTGTATCATTTTGGCAATTAAACATAAAAAGCAACCTAGTATTTCTTTTAAATAACTTCTTGTAATAAATAAGTGTTAGAAATAAATATATTGAATAACATACATATAAATAATGATGACGGTCCGACGTCGGCCCAATAACGGCATATTTAGCCGATATTCCGCCCTTCAACCGACATCGGCCCGATATCAGCGTGCTAGCTGGATACCCCTAGTCACGATTAGCTCTACACAACTATGTCTAGTCACGACTAGCCTGGTCGCGACTACCCTAGTTACGACTAGCACTGTATAGCCTATGCACCGCGACACCTTCTGTCTAACAGTATCTCGCTACAGAACTCAATCGTTTATTAATTATATCTACCACGGCAGTGTGTGGATAAAGGCAAGACTTATTCAGGCACTTCAATCTTTCCAACACAAAGCCGGTCTCACATATAATTACTAACGAGCTGCTGTCAACACGCCAAGATCAGAACAGACCTGGGCCGATTGTTGCTGGTGTCTGCTTATTAGTGCTATCTGGACTGAGGTCACAATTAAATGCTTCCGGGTTCAGTACCTATGAATGAAGTCCCTTAGAAATATAGATACTTTAATAAAAATTATACTATGCCTCTTATAACTTGATTTTTGTCTGAAAGTTTGGTGTTAAAATACTGTAGAGATATTAATCTAACAATTTCTGTGTCAAGTTTTTATATTGTGCATTTATTTTTTGGTGCAGGGTGCTGTGTGAAAAGTCCTGTGTTTACCTCTACCCCTGACCGGAAGTTTATTTTTGACATAGGTGACACATGCAGACGATTCTCTCAAGAAAAAGGCCAACATACTATGTTGAAATATTGATATTTTACTCCCAAGATGTTGCTCTTGACCAGGTTTGCTGGAAAGTTGGCTATCAAATATTGGGAATATGTTATGAAATTAAATGTTACAATGAAACATATGGTAAAATTAATTGTGGTCTTAGTCCTTTATGACTGGTCTAGAAATGCATGTTATTATTTCTCAGATCCGTATTTTTTGACCGATTTCGATAAAATTTGGCATGATTATTCTATGCTGTATCTCTGATTTGTTAATCAAAAAGTCTTAATGAAGTTAAATTTGATTAAAAATTCAAGTTTAAATTCATTTTTATTTTATTTTTATTTTTTAAATTTGGCACAGTGTTTAAATATAGACACTTAAATTTGCATATTATGTGTTTTTATGTATTCCTACACCTGATTTTTAAAAATTAAATGTAGAAATTCTTTGAATTGAAATCGGCTTGATTGAAAAATCAACAAACAAGTATTTTTGAGGGTATTAGCTATTGTTTACACAGATACAACAGTGTCCGACTACCATCACGTGGAGGTTCCCTCTTTAGGTAGTCATATATATGTAACGTTTATTTTATTTTGTAACATATTTCTTGAATTTGGAATTTTGTCTTTGATTTCAAAAAATTCATCAATTAAAATGTAATTTTCTACTTCTCTCGAAACAGGTGGTCCGTAGGTTGATTGTCTCCCCTTGGTCGATGCAGTGTTGGATCAAGTTGACCTTTCCTGTAGTCGGACTTCCTGTCAGACTTTGACCTGTTTGCGTGCTCCCTGTGCTGATCCACCAACACCTCAAGTTTTCTCTTCTTGACATCAGGTTTGTATTGACGCTGGCGCTGATAAATTTCCTCTGAGCTTATTTGGTCCAGCTGATGTCTAACCTCCTTACTCAGAGTTCCACCTATATGTTGTACTTTCCACTGAGTGGCCTTGCCCGCTGTATAATTTACAGTTAAAATTGTGTTGTCCAACCGTCCCTCAGCATTTCGTCCGAAATTCTGGTACATTGGCAAGGAAACATTCAGCGTCCGGTGACATCCCTCATTCTTTTGGTTAGATGTGTTGAGTCGCATTGAGTGGACTGCCTTGGAGCAGAGTTTCTTCTTCAGTAGTTCCAGCACTAACATCTCATCATCTGTTGTCATCTTGCAGGTTGTGAATTTTGTTGGCACTCATGAATATTGAGCGTGTCCACCAGTTGTCACTGTCACCCCCAGAGCACACGACACAATGTTGTTTGCATTTGGAGCAGTCACCGGATTAGCACGAAACAGTCGCATCCAGCACAGTGGGTAAACGTTTTGTAATAATGTCCATGTTTCCATTGTGTAGTTTCATCAGGTCCTTGAAGATCAGACCGCTCCGGGCTTTCAGGTCCAGAGAAAATATTTTCTGGGAATGGGCTCTCATCAGTCTGGTTCGGCCAGGAAACATGGACTCGCTGAACTTGGCATTGTTAGACTTCCGGAACTGTGCCTTGGCTAAATGTGTTGGGTCGGCCAGTCTCTCCACCTTTCACATGGAATCTAGGGCTTGCATGGCTACCTCAATGCCTTTGGCTCCAGTACCATCCCCGTCAGTCGTGGCGTACCTAACCAAAATACCTTGACTGGTCAGCTGGTTTTCCAATGTTTTTTCCCATGGCATGCTCTGACAGGCCGTCGAATCGGTCAGTGTTGGCTGTGCAGTCAGGGTGACCCCCAGGACAGTTGACATCATAGCCTTTTCGCCTCAGCAAAGCACCAGTCCAGCACAGCTTGTTCTGAAGTGTGCGTGCTACTATCCATTTCTTAGGAGTTGATGTCTCAATGCCCAGACTCATTCCCTCCACTACCTGTCTGGTCTTCTCGGCCATGTCTTTTTTGTTGAGTGCTGTTATCTCCTTGGACACCAGGTTAGCTTGTCGCTGCACTCCACATTTTTGCTCCGGCAGGTATGTTGAGATGTCCGAGAAGCAGTCTGCCTCCTTTGGTGCTGACAGCCTGGCCACACAGAGCTGATGGTAGGTACCTGTTCACAAGTGCTGGCTTTGGTCCGGGCTTATTTGTGTCCGCTTCTATGTAGAGCTTGTGCAGTGGAGACCGGTAGCTGCACTTAGCACACCACACGGAATAACTCCATCCCAGAGCCCGTTTCCTCTCGGTGTCAAGCTCAAATTCTGGAATTTTGCATGTCTCATAATGTTTTTCTGCATGGAGTCTGAATACAGAATTCCACATTTTCACCATTAAGAGCATATCAATAATTCTGCTGCCCTCTATATTGTCCGGTTCAGAGTCGGGGTCGTCAGATGGAACTGTTGATGGACGAAGTATCCGAGCTGGACATGGTCTGTCTTCAGTGTCCAAGGCTGTCAGTGATCGACCATCAGGACTAGGTTTGGTCACCAGCTTGAACTCCTCTGCAGTTAGCCTACTTGTAAACACAGCCTGGTCATTTGGGTGTCCAGCTTGATCTTCTACAGGCATAGCTGTCTGGCCCTTATTCTTGGGATTATTTCCAGGTTGAAAAATGATTTTTTCCTCCTCTTAGTATCTCTCTTCATAGTAGTAATAGTAGTAGTGGTGGTCAGTGGTCAGTTGTGTTGAGAATCCAAAATCAGAGTGGTGCCGACCACTTGTCTGCTCATTTTTATGTAGTTTGTTTGAAATTAACTTCAAAGATGATGATTTAGAAAGCAGGAGAGCCTTAACATGAAAGAGATAGGTCCCTTTCACCCCCAACCAATGCCTTTGGCACTGGCTATCTGTCTATGTGTGTGCATGCAGGTGGCTGTGGGTGTGTCCATGGGTGTCATCCACTCAGATTGGTCAATTATCTCTGTGGTAATTGCCTCTAGAGTATTTTGTGTAGTTATGGAGACTGAATGATTGCTTAAGCACAGTTGAAATGTTCATTTAATGAAAAAAATAAAAATTTAAAGCAAAAATTTAAATTTAAAATTCTTGAAAAAACTTAAAATGAAGATTTTAATGTAAACACTTTATTTGAGTTAGTTCAGATATTGTTCTACATCATAAATCACTTGACAGAATTGAAATATCATATTTTTTTTCAAAAGATATGATATTTTCCCTGACCCTTGTAGTTAGAAATATATGTAGAAAATGCCTGTCAAACTCAGCACAAAATCACAGTATGATAGGGTTTTCTAAATTCATTATAACTTCTGTTTTATATGTCTTAAAATGATGCGGTTTTCACCAACAAGTTCCAAATTGCTTACAGTTTAAGGAAAGATTTACTTTAAAAAATAAAAAATAAATAAGTCCTATAATAGGACTGATATGAGGTCACAATTAAATGCTTCCGGGTTCAGTACCCACGAGTGAAGTCCCTTAGAAAGATAGGTACTTTAGTAAAAAATATACTATGTCTCTTAGAACTTGGTGTTTGTGTAAACGTTTGGTGTTAAAATACTGTAGAGATATCAATCTAACAATTTCTGTGTCAAGTTTTTATATTGTGCATTTATTTTTTGGTGCAGGGTGCTGTGTGAAAAGTCCTGTGTTTACCTCTACCCCTGACCGGAAGTTTATTTTTGACATAGGTGACACATGCAGACGATTATCTCAAGAAAAAAGGCCAACATGCTACATTGTATGTTGAAATTTTGATATTTTACTCCCAAGATGTTGCTCTTGACCAGGTTAGCTGGAAGGTTGGCTATCAAATATTAGGAATTTGTTACGAAATTAAATGTTACAATGAAACATATAATAAAATTAATTGTGGTCTTAGTCCTATCTAAAGGTATTATCACGTGTACGTTTTAATTGTACATCTAAAACTAACTATCTTCTTAGCGTGTGAATAACGGAGACATAACACAAATTATTAACGCCAACAGATAAACGTACTTAACCTGAATAACATACGAAATCAGCGAAGGTAGGATTACGATATGTATATACATTCATCACAGTATGTACGGGCGGGCAGACTCTTAAATCCCCCTGAACTTTCGTTGCGAGCGGATAATAACTAACATCAAAAATAGACAATTATCTTTATATACTCATCTATATAGACCAAGGCCAAATCCATCACGACCTATCACGCACTCGCATTATATTTTGAACTTGGAAAAGGTATTTCGATACATGTAGAGTAGTGCATTTTATATACCATTGAGGTGTATACACTCACGTGTCTAGATCACAATTTTGATTTGATACGGAATTTGAACTTCAAATTCAACAACACCGACCTGGGACCAGCAGGAACAGTGAGGAAGCTGCAGACCTAATCGAGAACCAATCCTCAGTGAATTTGTGTCAAGTTCTGGAGGTTAAAACAATCAAAACTATCTCTTATTAAGTTAAGGTAGGCATTTTTTTTCTAATGTATACAACATTCATCTGAGAACATCAATCTTTGCTCCAAATATAATTTATATTTAATGTAAATATACGACATGTTGTTTACACATCCACATGCAAAGTATAACATCGGGTTGAATGTAATACGTGCATTACACATACAAACTAAAACACCAACATTCATGTTACACTGTTACACGTACGTTACATAAACAAACATAACATAAGGACGTATGCAATAAAGTTACATGTATATAAAATAAACAAGCATAACAACAGGACGTATGTAATTAAACAAAGAACATAACAACAGGACGTGTAAAATACTGTTACACGTACATTACACAAACAACATAAAACAGGACGTATGTTATACGGTTACACGTACACTACACAAACAAACATAACAACAGGACGTATGTTATACAGCTACACGTACACTACACAAACAAACATAACACCCCGACGTATGTTATAAAGCTACACGTACACTACACAAACAAACATAACACCCCGACGTATGTTATAAAGCTACACGTACACTACACAAACAAACATAACAACACGACGTATGTTATACAGCTACACGTACATTACACAAACAACATAAAACAGGACGTATGTTATACGGTTACACGTACATTACACAAACAAACATAACAACAGGACGTATGTTATACAGCTACACGTACATTACACAAACAACCATAACAACAGGACGTATGTTATACAGCTACACGTACACTACCCAAACAAACATAACACCACGACGTATGTTATACAGCTACACGTACACTACCCAAACAAACATAACACCACGACGTATGTTATACAGCTACACGTACATTACACAAACAACCATAACAACAGGACGTATGTTATACAGCTACACGTACATTACACAAACAACATAAAACAGGACGTATGTTATACGGTTACCCGTACATTACACAAACAAACATAACAACACGTATGTTATACAGCTACACGTACACTACTCAAACAAACATAACAACAGGACGTATGTTATACAGCTACACGTACACTACCCAAACAAACATAACAACAGGACGTATAGTATACTGTAACACGTACATAACACATTCAAACATAACAACACGACGTATGTTATACAGCAACATGTACATTACACAACAAACATAACAACAGAACGTATGTTATACAGCTACACGAACATTACACAAACAAATATAACAACAGGACGTATGTTATACAGCTACACGTACAATACACGAACAAACATAACAACAAGACGTATGTTATACAGCTACACGTACATTACACAAACCAAGATAACAACAAGACGTATGTTATAAGGTTACACGTAAATTACACAAACAAGCATAACAACAGGACGTATCTTATACAGCTACATGTACATTACACAAACTAATATAAAAACAGAACGTATGTTATACAGCTAAACGTACACTACACAAACAAACATAACAACAGGACGTATGCTATACAGTAACACGTACATTACACAAACAAACATAACAACAGGACGTATGTTATACAGCTACACGTACATTACACAAACAAACATAACAACAAGACGTATGTTATACAGCTACACGTACATTACACAAACAAACATAATAACAGGACGTATGTTATACAGCTACACGTACACTACACAAACAAATATAAAAGGAGGACGTATGTTATACAGCAACATGTACATTACACAAACAAACATAATAACAGGACGTATGTTATACAGCTACACGTACACTACACAAACAAACATAACAACAGGACGTATGCTATACAGCTACACAGGACAAGCGTGTTGGACCAAACTGAAAAGAACCAAACACATGATTGAATTGCAATTGGCCGTTTATACGTACATCACACAAACAAACATATCAACTGGACGTATGTAATACGGTAACACGTACATTATACAAACAAACATAACAACACGACGTATGTTATACAGCTACACGTACACTACACAAACAAACATAAAAAACAAGACGTATGTTATACAGCTACACGTACACTACACAAACAAATATAAAAGGAGGACGTATGTTATACAGCAACATGTACATTACACAAACAAATATAAAAAGAGGACGTATGTTATACAGCTACACGTACACTACACAAACAAACATAACAACACGACGTATGTTATACAGCAACACGTACACTACACAAACAAACATAACAACACGACGTATGTTATACAGCTACACGTACATTACACAAACAAACATAACAACAGGACGTATGTTATACAGCAACACGTACACTACACAAACAAACATAACAACACGACGTATGTTATACAGCTACACGTACATTACACAAACAAACATAACAACAGGACGTATGTTATACAGCTACACGTACACTACACAAAGAAACATAACAACACGACGTATGCTATACAGCTACACGTACACTACACAAACAAACATAACAACACGACGTATGTTATACGGTAACACGTACATTACACAAACAAATATAACAACACGCCGTATGTTATACAGCAACACGTACATTACACAAAAAATCATAACAACAGGACGTATGTTATACAGCTTCACGTACACTACACAAACAAACATGAACAACATGACGTATGTTATACAGCAACACGTACATTACACAAAAAATCATAACAAAAGGAAGTATGGTATAAAGCTACACGTACATTTCCCAAACAAACATAACAACAGGAGGTATGTTATACAGCAACACGGACATTACACAAACAACATAAAACAGGACGTATGTTATACTGTTACACGTACATTACACAAACAAACATAAGAACAGGACGTATGTTATACAGCAACACCTACACTACACAAACATAACAACACGACGTATGTTATATAGCTACACGTACATTACACAAACAAATATAACAACAGGACGTATGCTATACAGTAACACGTACATTACACAAACAACATAACAACTACACGTACACTACACAAAGAAACATAACAACATGACGTATGTTATACAGCAACACAAACACTACACAAACAAACATCACAACACGACGTATGTTATACATCTACACGTACACTACACAAACAAATATAACAACAGGACGTATGCTATACAGCTACACGTACACTACACAAAAAAACATGAACAACAAGACGTATGTTATACGGTAACACGTACATTACACAAACAAATATAAAAACAGGACGTATGTTATACTGTTACACGTACATTACACAAACAAACAAAACAACAGGACGCATGCTATACATCAACATGTACATTACACAAACAAATATAACAACACGCCGTATGTTATACAGCAACACGCACATTACCCAAACAAACATAACAACACGATGTATGCTATACAGCTACACAGGACAAGCGTGTTGGACCAAACTGAAAAGACCCACACACATGATTGAATTGAATTTGGCCGTTTATACGTACATCACACAAACAAACATATCAACTGGACGTATGTAATACGGTAACACGTACATTATACAAACAAACATAAAAGCAGAATGTATAGCGCACAGCTACACATACATGTACATTGCACATCCAAAATACAGCTACACGTACACTACACAAAAAAACATGAACAACAAGACGTATGTTATACGGTAACACGTACATTACACAAACAAACAAAACAACAGGACGCATGCTATACATCAACATGTACATTACTCAAACAAACATAACAACAGGACGCATGCTATACATCAACATGTACATTACACAATCAAACATAACAACACGACGTATGTTATACAGCTACACGTACATTACATAAACAAACATAACAACAGGACGTATGCTATACAGCTACACAGGACAAGCGTGTTGGACCAAACTGAAAAGAACCAAACACATGATTGAATTGAAATTGGCCGTTTATACGTACATCACACAAACAATCATAACAACTGGACGTATGTAATACGGTAACACGTACATTATACAAACAAACATAAAAGCAGAATGTATAGTGTACAGCTACACATACATGTACATTGCACATCCAAACATAACAACAGGACGTATACAATACGGTTACAGGTACATTACACAAACAAACATAACAACAGGACGTATGTTATACAGCAACACAAACATTACACATCCAAACATAACAACACGACGTATGTTATACGGTAACACGTACATTACACAAACAACATAACAACAGGACGTATTTTTTACGGTTACACGTACATTACACAAACAAACATAACAACAGGACGTATGTAATACGGTTACGCGTACATTACACAAACAACATAACAACAGGACGTATTTCTTACGGTTACACGTACATTACACAAACAAACATAACAACAGGCTATATGTAATACGGTTACACGTACAATACACAAACAAACATAACAACAGGACGTATGTTATACGGTAACACAAACATTACATATTCAAACATAACAACAGGAAGTATGTTAACCGGAAACACGTACATAACACAAACAAACATAACAACAAGACGTATGTTATACGGTAACACAAACATTACATATCCAAACATAATTACAGGACGTATGTAATACGGTAATACGTACATAACACAAACAACATAACAACAGGACGTATGTTATACGGTAAAACAAACATTACACATCCAAACATAACAACAGGACGAATGTAATACGGTTACACGTACATTACACAAACAACATAACAACAGGACGTATGTAATACGGTAACACAAACATTACACATCCAAACATAACAACAGGAAGTATTTTATACGGTAACACAAACATTATACATCCAAACAAAACAACGATATTTAAATGTCCTCAAACTGCATTACATGTGCTTTTGATTTGTTTAGGGCCATTTCTCCTAACCGTTAAAAAGCATCAAAGGCGAGTAGGTACATGGCTTTTATCATACAGGCTTGCTAAAAGGTAACCTTTTGTCGGGACGGTATGAACCCTTTTGTATTGCAGTTACCAACTTTTAACCACAAAGGATTGGGTAGGGTCAGTGTGACCAGCAAGGCGGTTGCTTTAACCAATGGTTGCAATGTATGTACAAATGGTTGACGTAGCAAAGTGTTGCTGATGTAGATGTGCAATGAAATACACTTATGTGCCGACTGTTGTAGGCAAACATGTCTGGAGATGTGATGTGCTGACTACAAATTGTTGGAGGGAATTAAAAGCCCGTCTGTACAATGCCTGATATTGTGAAGCCAGCGCATTCATCAGCAGGTTTTGGATATGTACATGTGTTCCTAGATGGTCTGGAATACATGTTGCCTCCTTGTCCATCTGAAGAGCCCTAAGCCGAAAACTTTCTGCCTGTAAACGAGACAGATGATCAGCCAGAATGTTTTTTTTTACCCATAATGCGTTCTGCGTAAAACATGAAATTCAACTGTAATTACTTAAGTACTAATTTCTGAACAAGCCGCATAATAGTGGGGTCCTTGCTGGTATGGCTAGTAAGAATAGCTACAACACCTGAATTGTCACAATGAAGCAGAACACATTTGTTCTTGAGAGAATCCCTCATAGCTGTACTGCTAGTACAATCGGAAAAATGCTCTTTAATGTTGATAAGGTACCCTTCTAATTGTTGTGGCCACTTTCCGAAAAAAACATTTTGTTCCTAAAACTGTGTCAAAACCTAGCCCGCTAGCATCTGTATACAAATGTAAGTGACAGGACGACTCCCAGATGTCAGGTAGAAATATGGAAACACCATTGTAAGAATGGATGAATTCCTGCCATGCCCTTATATCAGCTCTAGCCTCTTTGTTGAGGCGGATATGATGATGAGGTTTGGTTAAACCTTTGGTTAGATATATTAAACGTCTTAAAAAAGGACCACCCGGAGAGATTACAGAACAAGCAAAATTGAGCAAACCAATCAATAACGGAAGTTCCTGTAGGGTAACTTTTATCTTATGACAGAATTGTGCCAAAAGAAGGTGTATCTTTTCTAGTTTTTCCTTTGGGAGCCTAGCCTCCATCTGAATACTACCAAGTTCGGTTCCCAGAAATGTGATAATTGAATAGGGTATAACTGTTGAAGTTTTTGGTGCTATAAAAAAGAAATCATCTAAGATGTGAACAATGCCTGCTGCCTGTAATTTTGTTTCAAAGATCCAATGAAGTGTTGTGCTGAATGTCTCAAAAAGACGACATGATATAGAACAACCCATTAGTAAGGCTTTGTCCTAATAACAATATTCCCCAATGTTCATGCCTAATAAGCTGTAGTCCTCAGGATGTATAGGTAAAATACGAAATGCATTTTCAATGTCTGTCTTTGCTAGCAGTGCCCCTTTACCAAAAATTTTGATCAGGCCAATCGCATCTGTAATGGTTTGGTAGTTTGGTATATGACTGCGACATCTTTAGGGGCAATATTGTCATTAATCGAAAGACCTTCCGGAAAAACGATGCCTAATGGGGAAATTTGCAAATTTGAAAATGTGGGGGGGG
>NW_018405513.1:245443-333743 GCF_002113885.1 Mizuhopecten yessoensis
GGGGGCTTGGGGGGTTAGTTTGAGGGCTGGGGATTTTGAGGCTTATATCCCTCCACTGAAGTCAGCTCCCTTCCTATAGTGTTGAGGACCATGCTGTCCTCCACATTTTGAGCATGCATGGAGGAACTTGCAGTTGGACCCTCTCGAGCATATTCCTGTTTTGATGAAATCCCAACTTTCCCTTTTTGGAACATGTTGGGGTTGTTAGCAGGAATGGGCTGTTGAGCTATGTGTTGTGAACCTTTTTGGACTAACTTTAATCCAATACCAAGTGCCTGCATAAATAGCTCGTTATTGAGCTTATCCCGTGGCATGGCTTAGTTGACCTGGAGCCATTTTCGAAAAGTATTGTCATAATACATAGCGGCAGAAAACAATGTTTGGATTGTGTCAGCATATTTCAAGAGACTGACAGCTATTGTGGGATGTGCTTAAACATACACTGAATGGAAAATGTGAAACGCTTGGACCCATTGTTCAGTGGGATTTTTTTGTTTTTTTTTTGTATTCGGCACTAAAGATAAGTTGTTTCCATGAACTTGAAGCTGGAATTTATCTGGGTGTGATTTGGTGGAGCGCAATGCCCCAAATTCAACAAATTCATTGCACATAATTTTAGCTTTAAATTTGGATCTAAATGCACATCCAGAGGTCGGGAAATGCTACTGTAAGAATGAGTAGTGGATAAACCAGTATGTGTACCTGTAATACCCGCAACTGCATGCTGGATGGTTTACTGAACTACTGTAGGGGTCTAGGACTGGTGAAGTTGTTTGTAGATTAGTCCTAGTGGTCGGCGATGGTTGTCTGGTTGGCAGATGGGAGGCAGAGGCGTTGCTAAAACATGTTGTCCTCCACATCCCATGAGGCCGGCATATTTGTGGACTGAATGATTGGTAGAGGAGGGTTGCTCCAAACCTTCGGTCGTAGCAGAATGTGTAGGTAATGGCATCAGTGAAGCCGTCATATTTGATGACTGTGGCGCTTGTGGAACGAAGGCCACACCATTCTCCATCATAAGACGCAGTACCTCTGCAGCTATGTCCCTGGTAGAAGGAAACGCAGGGGCCGACCTGACAGCTGTGTCATTCTGTGTTTGTTGCCCCACCTCAGTCTGCCGAGGAAGTGTAGGTTGAACCTCTGAAAGGATTTGTTGTCGCAAGAAGGCAAGCTATGTTCCCATAAAATACATATGTGAAACAACAATAAATAATTGAAAAACAAGAGATCAGAATCCTGCACAACCTGTACCAGAAAGTGTTTAACGGGGTAGTAAACCCATGTACACATCTGACACACAGCTGTTAAACCGGATACCTGACTATGTGAGGTTCAACCGGACACAGGGTCCTGCACAACCCAACGTTTCTAAACCGGGCACAAGGTCCTGCACACCTAGCAATGCATAGTTGTTCAACCGGATACATGATCCTGCACAACTGACGACACGGTTCCACTGGAAACCGGATACTGCACAACACATATTGTTCAAATGGATACTACATCTGGTCAAATGATTTATGCCAGACAATTTACCAGGATATTAAATCCTACACAGTGTACACAATTGCACCCAATGTTGATGACATTAATGTAATTAGTGCCATAACAATTCATGACGTATAATGGCATTATTTTACTATAACCATGAGACAAAACAAATTTTATTATGGTTACCAACTCTATACATTCATAAAAAGGAACAGAGTTATCAATAATATACATTCATACAACCGAAACAGTCGGCAGTAGTACCGGGCCCGAGAGATTGCAACACTTGTTTTTGAATAGTATAGCCTAAATGAGCCAGACAGCTTCAACTACATATGTATAGATATCTATAAGCCATACACCCATACGAGATTCATTCATATAATCGATGGCTTTGACATGATAATGGGACAAACGAACCAAACCCGTCTGTTACCCTGACCCAGGAATGACTGATAGTAGAAAACGAAACCGAACTAATTATAAACAACTTCAGGTCAACTTTCACTTTGTATGGGATATATTCACAAATGAAGAGGATACAGACGTAAATAATTAAATGAAACGTCGCATAACTGGCAATATATGAAAACAATCCACCGTATTCAAATAATGTCGATGCGAAACTAACGGAACAAACTTATTTAGACGAGAGAGCGGTAAGCTTGAATGGAGTCATACCAAGTGCAAACAGTTTGGCGGAAGTAAACAAACCTCGCGCAAGCGCAACGTGAAATAATAGTGCCATAGTACAACTAACCTTATACGGAAATGTCACGAGGGCCTTCCTTATCCCTGTCAACCAATCGGATGCCCCGAAGCACCGCCCCACGTACAGAGTATTTGTACTTGTGTAACCCTGAGGGGGAAAGATTGACGCCTTCTTTGTTGAGACAGTCGAATGCTGCAGTTTTTAGCCCTTGTTACGCCAATAAAAACAATCCTCAGATTCCTCACATAAATATTTAATCTCACTGTTTACTGCATCGACACTTCTGATCTAGGTATCAACTGCTATAGATCTAGTTTTTGTCCGATAAAAAAGTTGCATAACTCCAACTTGCCGAACAGAATAACCTTCCCTTAGCCACTGTGCATAAGAACTTAAATCCCAAGCCAGACGTCCCTGTACCACCGTGAAATTAACTGAGTCCAGGTCGTTGCCTCCTATTTGTAACAGAATAACATTTGGTTTAATATCAACGATTGATTGTGACATGGTTGATAAAATGTCGTGTACCCTCCCCCTCCCCCTCCCCTCCTATACCAGTAATGATATAGTAACTACTATTCTTATGAATCAATGCATTCGTAATTAAAAAGGTTATGCATTACTGGGCCGCTTTGCCGATCAGAACCAGCGAGCCGTCCAGTAGACAGGTGTCCGTTTGTTCAATGTTGTTTACAATATTAATAGCCGCTGTACGCGTCGTTGAATAAGGTAATCCTATAACTACTGGTTGTTGATCGAATTCCTGTTTAATGCAGGGGACACTTATATATACAGATATATTAGTATTACAATGTAATATGCTGTACTGGTGTATTAAAACTTCAGTGTGTTTTAAAATACCCAATGATGTATTTTAATTGAAAGTTTCTTTTTGGTAATATTTCTGAGAAAAATCAAAGAATGCCAAAAAGAAAGAACAAGGTCGTGGGCCAGGGGACCCAAGCGGGTACAAGAGGGGCGGCCAAGCGGAGGGGACCAGCCAACCAGGAGGATGGACGCGTGCATGTGGACCCAATACCAGCCCCGATGGTCGAGGTGGAAGGCCCCCAGGAAGAAACGTCAACCGGAGAATTTGATAGAGTTGCCACCTTCCCCGTCACAAGAAGGTATAGATGGTGCAATCGGAATGTGGAATGATCCACTCCTCATTCCATGTTTTAACTCTATTTTGGGAGCGAATGTGTCAGAGAGCAATCGCCAAAAGATTGTATCTGGAAATACATAGATATTGGGTTAATGTTAGCGAATGCTACAACTGAGGTGCAGGGAATAAAAGCTAGTGCTTAACAATCATGGGGAATTAGTAGCTAAGGAAGCGAGCAGAGAGAAAATCAATACCATTGAAAGGTGGACAGATGCAATGTTGGTGTTTGCCTCTGTTTATGGGGCTCCTCGCCCGGCTAAGCATCTAGATATGTTAAAATATATTTCTACAGTGCGACTAGGTTCGGCGGATGGGGGTGGAAGCGTTACGATGAACAGTTTCGTCTAAGAAAAGCCCAGGATCCCACAAGCTCATGGGCAGATATTAGTATGGAGCTGTGGTTAACATGCATGTCTCAAGCATCTAGGCAGAATCTCTAACCCCGACCTACGGGTTTTAGCAATACACAGCCCTTGGATAGAATCAAAAGTAACAAGTGCTTTGATTTAAATTACAATGACTCTTTATTTCAAATCGCCATGCCAATATTTGCATCCGTGTACAAAATGTGAGGGTAACCATTCAATGACAGTGTGTCGTGTTGCGGAGGCCCAGGTCAATACAATACCCTTCCCCGGTTCCATCATCCCCGTTTTCCTCAACCCCGGGCTAGGAATATGAATCAATATGGGGGGAATCATAGTTACCAGCAGGCTAACCCTCAGGTAAGTCATGGTTACAATCAACAGCAGGGGAGCAACCAGCAGACATTTCGGGGTAGAGGGGGGTCACAGGTTTATGGGACCTAGGCAAAATGCCTATAACAACAAAAGGCTCAGGAAATGTTTATCAGATTACACAATTTCTCAAATAGCAAAGGAGTTACTAGAAGGGTTTCAAACAGGCTTTAAACTACATTATACAGGTCCAAAGGTGCCAGCAGAATGTAAAAATCTGATCTCCGCTTTGCAACACCCTGTTGAGTTACAACAAAAGATTTCAAAGGTGACTCAAGCCGGCAGGGTCTTGGGACCATTTAAAAATAGGCCCATAGCTAACCTTAGGGTTTCACCAGTGGGGGTTGTTTCAAAATCAGATGGTAAATGGCGTATGATCACACATTTGTTTTATCCATTAGGTAATAGTGACAACAGTCATATTGATCAGGCCCTATTTCATTTCATCCTATTTTATTGAGTAAACAATAGGATTGAACAGCAGGCTAGGCCTATATAAGTTCTCTCCTTTGGTTGACATGACAAAGACAAAGATGAATGAAATGGTTTGTAAGAAAATATTGATGCAAATCATATATAATAGGTAGCATAGACATATATATATATATAGCAGATGGTATAGGGGAGATAATTCCATGTATGTTTCAATTACATATAAATATTTAATTGATATTTTTAGCTATACAATGCTCATATTAAAAAGTCAATCATAATTAATTAGTAATAGGAAAGCAATGCCCTAATGATATATTAAACAGAGAAATTGCTACAATTGTTTTTTTGTTTTTTGTTTTGCAAGTCATTAGTGCCCCCTGTTCATACCCTGCTGCTGTTGCATGAAGTAGTTAGAAGTATAGAACCATTTAGTATCAATATATATATCATTGGTAGGAGTGATAAAAAGTAAGGGATACAACAACATCAAAATATGAAAAAATAAAATGAGGCAATTCAGCTAGAAGATTTTGATAATGTAGTATATGTGTAAGATGTATTGCCAGTGTTCTATGTGTAAATCTTTCATCCCATCGAGTTTCAGACAAAAAGTCTCTAACGGCCTTTACCGTTCACATATCATCCACTCGAGAAGAATCCAGATTAAACCACAGAACACTAAGCATTCAAACTTAGCACATTTATGTTTTACTTTATTGCACCCATCAGTAAAAACAGCTTACAAAGCTTAATCCCTTAGGTGTATAATATTAAAACATCAATGTAAATATAACAATCAGTAGAATCACATAATGGTTTAAGGACAGTAATTTTATCATTTATGACTATATATAACAAAATTTATAGATTGTTTTAATTAGTTAAACAAGTCTTCTTGTGTTGTATATATATTTTAGAACACTATCAAGTATAGATTTATTTTCAGTATTGTTTAACACAGTGCTTCCATTAAGAAGTGTTTTAGTATCAAGATTAACCGGACACACTTCAAAAATCTCATTTATTAAAGTTTGTCTCTCATTAGTATACATTGGACATTGTGAAAGATAATGTGTAGCAGTTTCATAAGCATCACCACACAGACAAGATGGAGACTCTTTCAAGTGATCTTTGAATAGATCATAGTTCAGGTTACTCGCCTCATTTCTCAGTTGACATAGGATTATGTTATCCTTTCTGCTTTCACAATTTTTAAATACATCCGAGATATCATTATTACAACATATTTTATTATACACCTTGGCCTTAAATTTATTAAGAGTAGGGGAATGTACTATATCATTTTCAAGTCCATTGAACTTGTTGCACATTACTGGGAAGAAGCTTTTAGCATAGGATTCTGTACGACATAGTGGTGGGTTAAACATTCTTACATTTCTTAGAGTATACCTATCATTTTCTGGGTTATGAGTAAGAGGATCAATTATGTCATGGAGGTATGTGGGTGATAAATTGTTAGTTATTTTATACATCTGAGTTAGCTTATGGTTCATCCTTCGATCAGACAGGGATTCCCAACCTAGTTCTTTATATAGAGTTTGGTGTGATGTACCTTTCCTTAGACCTGTGATAATCCTTGCAGCTTCTAGTTGTACAGATTCTAATAAATTTTTAAGATTGTCAGAGCAGTTGTCCCAGACAATATCTGCATATTCAAGCACTGGGCGGATAAATGTTGTATATATTTTGCATAGTGATTTCCTATCAATCTTATATTTCAGATACCTAAGTATTGTTATTCTTTTACTAGCCTTTTCATATATTAATTGAACATGGGTAGACCAAGTGCCATCTTCAGAAAAAGTTAATCCAAGATGTTTGTGATCATGGGCATTATCTACACAAGTATTAGAGAAATTAATTAGAGGATGGATAGGTTCTTTTTTTCTAGAAAAAATTAATGATTTGGTTTTAGAGGGGTTAAATTTAATGTCCCATGTACTAGCCCAGTTGTTAATTCTATCTAGGTCTTGGTTAAGATAATCTGCTGCTAGTTGTGGGTTTTCGTCTACGATGACATATAATGATGTATCGTCTGCAAACAGCTTAATGTTACTCTGGACTATATCAGTGATGTCATTAATGTATAATAGAAATAAAAAAGGACCGAGAACTGATCCCTGAGGAACACCGGCATTAACAACCCTAAAAGTAGAAAAATGACCTTCAGATAGAACTCTCTGCTTTCTATCTTCAAGATAATTCTCAAACCAGTTAAAAACATTGCCCGATATACCATATGCTTTTAGTTTATGTAGTAACCCTTTGTGCCAAACTCTATCAAAGGCCTTGCTGATGTCGCAGAATACAAACCTTAGTTCTTTCCCTTTATCCAGGTTGCTAATTATGGTGTGGTATATAGAGAGAAGTTGGTTTACTGTTGAATCACCTGGTTTAAAACCTGATTGGTCCTTGGAAAGTATATTATTAGTTGTTAAATAGTTATATAAATATTTGAATATAATTTTTTCTAGGATTTTACTAAAACATGATGTTACAGATATTGGTCGATAATTGGAATAATTATTTTTTAAACCATTCCCTTTGTATACAGCACTAACATTAGCCATCTTCCATGGCCCAGGTATGCACCCGTTAGATATAGTTTTGTTAAATAAAATTGTAAGTGGGAGTATTAAGGAAGGTTTTAACTTTTTTATGACTTTAGGTAATATGCCATCAGGTCCTGCTGGTTTATTTTCATTTAATATAGTAATTTGATCATCAACATCTTGCTCAGAGATTATTATGTTTTCTAACTTTGATAGAGTGGAAATATCTAATACAGGCCCTATGCTGACAACAATAAAATATTCTTCATTTGACCAGGTGCTCAACATGGTGAGTAATTTAGGCCAGGGGGCATTCAGGTTACTTTCAATTTACCCTGGGGATTTTGACCTGCTGGGGTTTTAGGTTAATCACCTGTTTTACATTGACAAGTGTTTGCCAATGGGAGGTGCTATTTCTTGTACATTGTTTGAAAAATTTTCAACATTTTTACACTGGTTGGTTTCATTTAGAACTGGGATTGACACCTTGGATCACTACTTAGATAATTTTGTATTTGCTGGTAGGAATAAGTCGAATGATTGCCAGGTTCTTATGGACTCTTTTCAGGAATTTGTGAGGAATTAGGGATTCCCATAGCGCAGGAGAAGACTGGAAATTGATACAGTAAATAGAGTCATTCGCATACCGTTGCAAAAAACACGTGAACTGTACGGTTTACTTTCTGTTTACTCTAGGGCTAAAAAGATTACCGTAAAGGATTTAGAATCTGTAGTGGGATTAGCATAAATAGGGAGACCATTTCATTGACAATTAAGTTTTCAAAAACTGATCAGGATGGTAAGGGGACAACATTGCTAATACAGAAGTGGTTAATTGTATTATGTCCAGTTCAAAGCCTCCGTGACTTTCTGTCAGTGAGGCCAAGCCAAAAGGGTCCTTTGTGATGCCATTTTTGAGGGAGTCCTATGAAGAGGTACCAGTTTTCGGCAGTTTTATGCAAGGCCTTAAAATGTTTGGGGCGGGGGTCTGAAAGGTACATGTACCCTTCCCACTCGTTTCGTATTTGGGCGGCTTCGGCAGCTTCTGCTGCTGGCTATTCAAACTCCTACTTACAGACAGCCGGTAGATGGAGTTCGGAAGTGTTTCAGACTTATATCCGTATGCCAGTTGTCCGTCGTCCCATTGATCATATTAAAACGTAATATCTAGGTTTACCGTGTACTGGAGCGAGGGAAGGTAAGTAGGGGATATGTGTACCAATTTCAAGGAATTATTTTATATTACATAATTTTATTATTCCAATGTTATATTGGAAACATGTGTATATTGCATTGGGCAACTACTCATTTGAGTGCTAAGCCTTTCAGTTTGGTTCGTCAGTTCGTCCCTCGTACGGAATGGGCAATTGGCGGCGTACAGGGGGAACCAGATCTCACCTTAGATCGGAACCTCGGCGCTAACATCTGGTGGCAGGGATATGGGGGTTTGACGCTACAGAAACTGCAGGCGAAACTAAAGGTGCTGTCAAAAGTGGGCGATACCCCCTCCATTTTACTAGTCAATTGTGGAGGAAATGATCTGGGCACGATCAGTATTGGGAATCTGTGCAGGTGTTCGAAAGAAACTTTAAAATTGGTACGGGAGCAGTTCCCACATAGCATTATTGTATGGTCCCAGATTTTGCCCCGCCTTCGCTATAGGTACTTTGCGAACACTGGCGCTATGGAAAGGTGTAGGGTAAAACTAAATTCAGTGTGTGCCAAAGCGGTGCTTGAGATGGGGGAAAGCTATATTAAGCATCCGGACATAAAGACAAAATACCCGTCACTTTTTAAGGACGATGTACATCTGTCAGAAATGGGGAATAGAATTTTTCATAACGGGTTGCAAGGCGGTTTGGAGTGGGTCCTCTTACCAAGCGCCGCCAGCCGGTTTTGACAGAGTGGCAACTGAATCCCTAGATTTTCGATGGAATTTGTCAGGTGTGGGACAGGCCTCACAAAGACCAGTTCGCCACTTCACTGAACAATCAGTTTCCAACGTTTGTCTCTCCGGATCCAGATCCAAGGGCTTAGGCCGTGGACGCTCTGTCTCTGGATTGGGAGGGAATGCATGCATATGCATTCATTCCCGCCCTTCAACCTGGTGGGCAGGGTGTTGCAGACGTTTCGGGAGCATCAGTGTTCCCTCCTCCTGATAGCGCCCCTGTTGCCGAGGCAGCCTTGGTTTCCGGAGCTTTTGTCGCTTCTGGCGAACCTCCTTCGCCAGCCTCGGTCCAGGACGATGCACTCTCGTCCGGAGATCCTCCACCTTCATGTGTGCATGCTATCAGGAGGCCTCGCTCAAGCGGGCTTTTCTAGGAACGTGTCAGATCGCAATGCTCGATCGATTAGGCCTTCCTCATCTGCCGTCTACCAGTCACAATGGAAGATTTACTGTGATTGGTGTGTCGGCAGGAAGGTTGATCCGATCAAGGCCAGGTGATTGCGGACTATCTTCTTTGGCTGTTTAGGGACCGAAATTTTTCCCCTGGCACTATCGCTGGTTATCGCACAGCCATTGCTAGTGTTCTCTCTATTCATGGTAGGCCGGAGGTAGGCTTGTCCTCCTCTCTTTCTGCCTTGATTAGGGGGTTTGGGTTGGACAGGCCTAGGGTCCGGCAGTTGGCTCCGCAGTGGAATTTGCCACTGGTGCTCGAATCGCTGATGCGGGCACCTTATGAGCCTTTAGCGTCTGCCTCCTTGAAGTTTGTTACCTACAAGGTGGTATTCCTTATTGCCCTGGCCTCAGGTCGAAGGAGGATCGAGATTCATGCCTTGTCTTCTCATCCCTCTTGCCTCTGATGGTCCAGGAATTACTCTGCCGTTACCCTTCTCACTGATCCCGCCTTCATGGCTAAGAATCAGGTTCCTGGCTTCTCGCCCGATCCTATTAAGATTCCGTCTTTGACTGCTTCGTTGGGTCTGAGGAACGGAATAGGTTGCTCTGTTGCTCAATCTTGTCTGTTTTTGCCCATTTAGCAGGGTCAGCAGGATATCTCCTATCAGTCAGTGTTTAGATGGATCTGTCAGGTCATCAAGTACGGTTACGACCACTCAGATTTTAAATAGTATGCTATTAGGCACCACGGTGGTACACTTGCTCGTTTCACGTGGAGGTTTTCCATTTTTCGGGGCTTTATTAGCGGGTTTCCTTGAACCTTTTCCCTACCTTGAGCATGTCTCGAGTTTGTTCCGTCAGCCTGGTCTGCCTGGATTCGAAGCCTCCACTACGGTAAAAGGAATTCGCATACTAAAGTGACTGAAATGAAATTGAGTTTTTTGAAGTAAAACCAATTTTCATGATGTAATACTTACCATAACTTTATGGAGTCCCACCCTGTATTCCTCCCCTTGCCTCCTCATCCTGGCTGCCTTTAGGCTCCATAAAAAGGGTTTGAGGAAGGGAGATCACTCCATGGCTCTGTCGTCGAGATATGGGTTACGTCACGGTAGGGAGATAGCGATTTTAAGATCTTTTGTTTTTTGGCTACAAAGATGGGTGTAGGTATCGTATATGCATACTAAAGTTATGGTAAGCATTACATCATGAAATGTACAGTCAATTACCTTGCCTTTGTTTATGTATAGTATTAAAGTATTGGTGTTAATTATCTTTGGTTGTGTATCATCAGTGTCTAGTGTAAGAATATGTGTAGAGTATGTGATGTTTATGTGTATAGCTGATAGAAATGTAAGTGAATGTGTATGTATTGTACCAAAAATCTGCAGTTTAACTACACATTTTTCAATTGCGTTTCAATTTTTATCAAACTCATTTTTCAACTGAAAACTACTCAGCTTCTGATAAAACCAATAATAGTAGATATTTGTTATGGCTACGTAAAATAACATTAAAATAGCATCTGCAAACTGTAGAGGACACAAATTTTACAAAAGAATAGGAAAGGGAAATAGCATAACAATGGGGATATAAATGTTGTTTTTTTTTTAGCTCTTACAGAAACAATCCAAGGGGAGTTTTCATAGTTTTTAATAATAATTTTGAATTTGAGATTTACAGTAAATGGAAAGAAACAGAAGAAAATGTAATAGCCCTTGATATAAGCATTGCAAAAGACAGATTATCATTAATTAATGTATATGGTCCCAATAAAGATGATCCAGATTTTTATGAAAAAATATATAAGTAGATTATCAATTTTAGCAATCCTTGTTGCATAATTTGTGGTGACTTCAACTTGGTTTTAGATCAGGAAAAAAGACACAAACAACTATGTAAATATAAACAACCCAAATGCCCATACAAGACTCTTAAACTGATTGAGGAAACACATTTATTTGATTTAATTAGAATTCTTCATCTTACTTATAAAAGCTATACATGGCTGAAGAAAACCCTATAAAACAAGCTAGATTAGACTTCTTCCTCGCCTCAGAAAATATTTTAAACTATATTGAGAAGGTTAAAAACAATTATATGCGGACCATTCGGATAATATTGAAGATGTTAGTTTAGAAAGCCTTTTAGATGGTTGAGAATATGTAAAATTAACAGACAATCAGCGTGTAAAATTAGAAGGCGAATTATCAGAAACATTATTACTCTTTGCATTAAAAAATATGAAAAACTGTAAATCACACGGTTTTACTAGTGAATTTTTTAATTTTGTTTGGAGTAATTTAAAATATGTTATTATCAGAGCATTGAACTTTGGGTTTAATAAGGGGAGCTATCCATTACACAAAGACAGGGTATTATCACCTCTTTTTCCAAAGGAGATAAAGCAAGACATTTCATTAAAAATTAGAGGTCGAATACTTTATTAAATGTTATATATAAACTTGCTTCAGCTTGTTTAACCAACAGACTAAAAACGGTTCTTGATTTTATTATTTCAGACACACAACGAGGGTTTTTAGGTGGAAGATATATTGTGGAAAACACCAGACTTATTTACGACATTATGAAATTTTAACTGGATGTTTTAGATTGCTTTGGTAAAATATCAGGACTAAAAGTAAATAATGATAAAACTAAGGTGATTTGGATTGGCAGCAATAAATTCAGTGCAAGACGTTTACAATCATAGATGTGAACCGAAATGGGGAAAAACTAAATTTAATATGCTGGGGGTTTATTTTTCAGTTAATCTAGATGAGGTTGTAACTTTGAATTATACCAGAGTTCTTAAAAATGTTAATCAAAATACAAAGCAGTGGTCAAGCAGAATTTTAACACCTCTTGGTCAGATAGTTGTATTAAAATCTATCAGTATACCAAAATGTAATCATCTATTCATATCTGTTCCTACAGCGGATAATAAATTTATTCAACTGTTGAACGCATACTTTTTTCAATTATATTTGGCAATCACCAGTCGACAAAATTAAAAGAGACACTATGGTCCAAAGCTATGAAAATGGGGTCTGAAAATGATTAATATCAGGAACTTTATAACAAGCCTTAAGTCTACATGGATAAGAAGATTACTTAGGAATAATGATAAATGTCGGACAAATACTTTTTGAAGCAGAACATTTTCGCGCCATCATTTTTAAGACCAAAAATGCCTTATGGAAAAATGTTTTTCAGGCATTGGTAAATCTTTCAGAAGAAACACAAATGCGAATTAAAAATATTGAGCAGTTTCTTAATTTTCCTATATGGTATAACCCAAGTTTCAGCATTGATAACAGGTATTTGTTTTCATTAAAAAATGGTTTGAGAAGGGTGTTAAAAATGTGTGTGACCTACTGGACCAAGATAATTATTTTCTAACCTTTGCAAACATTAAACTAAACTTCAATATCGATTCAGAAAACTTCTTAATTTATCAAAGTGTATGCCAATCAATTAAGCAAAGATATAGTCTTTAATTTAACTGCTGAAAACATTGTTGAAAGACCATTTATACCACACCATATCAATGTAATTATGAAAACCAAGAAATGTTGTAAAGACAGGTACATTTATGTTACCCTAAATAATAAAAAGTAAATGTACAAATTCAGCTGAAATAAAATCGAAATCAAAAGATAGTTTTAGAAACATAGACTGGAACGATGGTATAGCATTGCTTTTAAAAGTACAACGGATACAACACTACAGTGGTTCCAGTATCGGTTACAAAATCGCATTCTCCCACTAAATAGTTACTTGAAAACTATTGGTGTTTTGAACAATAACCTTTGTAATATGTGTAACACAGAAATTGAAACTATAGAACATATTTTCAGGGAATGTCCTCACTCTTTCAGATTTCGGCAAGATTTAAAAACAACATATATCACCACTTAGATAAATTAATTGATTTTAGATTAGAAACAGTATTATTTGGAGAGACAGAGGATGTTGCCTTACCAATTAACTTTATTATCCTTTATGCAAAATATTATATATACACTGTATCAAGAAAAAAACAAAGACTCAGATTAGATGGTTTGATTTAGTTTCTAGCATTCCGATATAACATCGAAAAAAATTCAGCTTCAAAAAAAATACGCAACGAAAGGATATTTAAAATTCATCTCAATTTTGTGGTGAAATACTGATAAAAATAAAACTGCATATATCCGGTATGTTATGGTGTGAGTGGATGTATGTGCTTGTTTTTTTTGTTTGTTTTGTTTTATAATTATCTTTTTAACTGACATAAAAACCTGTAAGAAAACCGGTGTTAAAATGCGATTTGAAAATGTATGTCAGTTTATGTCCATATCAATGTGAATGATCACATGCATGTGTCAAAGAAATATGCATACACATGTGCGTATATATATATATGTACATCTGACTTGTTTGCACAGTGTATTTACCATTGTTTCTTAACTGCTCGAAATTATGCGTGCAATGATGCATCTGATTCGATGTATGTAAGTCTGTCTCAATGTATTTATGTATGTACTGTCTGTGTGTCTGTCTGCATGTCTGTCTGCCTGTCGGTGTATGTCGGTGTCTGTGTGTCTGCCTGTCTGTGTGTCTGTCTCAATGTATATATGTATGTGTGTATGGGTATAGATGTGGATGTATTTGCACGTGTATTATGCTTTTTGTGTATACTAGTGCTATGTTTATTTACCCAGCTTAACCTTGTTTGTAATGTATAAGGAATTTGTTAGGATGTGAAAGAAGTATGTTTTGTGTTCTTGTCCTGTACTCTATTTGCAAATATTTTATTTTACCATCGTCCTTCCTATTTATTTATTTTTTGTTCGACTGATGGATGTTGAATGACACCATATTGTTCAGAGGCTGACTCCAGGGTTCCCCAACCCTGACATCAGAACATTTATATATGTACATACATATCTGTTTGGAAGCAGTATATGTAAAATATAAGTTAAATACGGTTACACGTACATTACACAAACAAACATAACAACAGGACGTATGTAATACAGCTACACGTACATTACACAAACAAACATAACAACAGGAAGTATGTAAACATAACAATAGGACGTTCATTCTGTAAGACCACTTAGCAACATTTATCATGTCTTTTTTTTATATTTTTAACATGTCTGCCTTTGTCTGTGGTTTGTTAGGTTCTGATGTCTCTTTGATCTTTACCCCACTGAATAGTGTCAGCGTTTTATGGATTGCAGATACCTAGTCAGATAACGTCCAGACCCATTAGGCATTACCTGAAACTATCTCCTTGTGTCCATTTACCCAAGTGTATTTATATTTCAAGTAGAACTGCCGACGAGACGACACCATAATATCTCATGCATGCTTGTTATAACAGTGCTGCGTCTCGCTGGCTTATAAAATAATTTATTTACTGATTGTGTTTGCATTTTTTATGCTGGCCTCAGTTATCCGAGTGTTCCAACCTGCGCAATGTTTTGTCTATCGGAAATCTTTTTTTTTTCTTGATGCAAAATATATTGGACTTCATTAAAGAAATGGCCATGTTCAGGTTTCTGCCATTTCTGCATTAGGGTTTCATCACCTCAAGCCCATGCTTTATATAACTGCCGTTGGGATATACATGTAATTCACACCATCCCGATACATTATTCCTTGCTAACTGTGTTAAATACTTAAAGAAAACACAGAAAACGTTTGATAGATAATGCAAGTGTGAATAAACAGTGTAAAAAGTTAAATAACTGATCAAATATGTTATTTCTACCTCAACTTCAAAGATACGTGCACTTATGCTTAGTTTTTGAATTAATAGTTATATAAACTGAAATGAAGACGCAGTCCACACTTTAATTCTGCGTTATTTGTGCCTGCTCCGGTTCATTATATCGGGTTATAAGGTGAGTCGATATTTCACCTAGTTATAATTACAATACGATGTTTTGCTATGAACGGTCAAAGATACTGTTATTAACCAACAATGCAACATTATTTGCTGTTTTTGTATGGTGAGCATTATTGTTCAACCGTATGCAGAACAAATCCATGCAATATTTTCAAAGTGTGTTATCAGAAATCTATGAATATTTGTTAAGTTGATAAAATTCTTTATTATTAAGTAAAATCAGTTTGTTTTCTTCTAAAATTACAGTGTTATCTCAGAAAAGCAATTAACGTTAACCCTAATTCTTAGTTTTAAGTTAACAAATCATCTTTTTCTCACCAATATATGCAGACCTTACGATTTATAACAAAAGTTCTTTTTCACCTTTTGCGGGCTCGAAAATCATAGTAAGTAATGACACAATAAACAACTAAGCATTGTACAATTTCCACTTCTTATTTAAATTCAACGCCTTGACATGGTCAAAATAATAATATAATGATATGCAACATTTGATATATCGCCCTATCTAGCTTACATAAGCCAATCTAAAGCGCTTTACAGTACATGGATATATAATTAATACAATTAGCATATACATTAATCAATACATTTTTGAGGAATTTGCAGGAGCTGCCTTATCAGGCGCTAACTACTAGTCCTTTGCCACCTGGTGTGTATTCCTGCGTGTGTGCTGGAGATGTAATGTGTTCTGTTTGTAGTGGGACCGTGCTTCCAACGGCATCAAAACGACACGATGAATGCTCACGTGTGTACGTAATATACGACATTTTATACTGTTAATCATGTTTTGTGCATAAATAATGCCAGAAATGCCTATTGCTTATCTTCTTCATAAACCCAACTGGCTACCGATCTAAGATTTATTTTGGTAGAAAAAATGTGCTTTAACTAAATGTTACATGGTAATGCCACATCTAGTTTCACTAATCTGTTTAACTTTGTAGCACAAGTCACTTCTAGAACTACTAGATCTGTGACTGTGAACATATGTACCAAAACTCAAACCACAAATTTAAACGTTATTTCTTCTATACTTGGACAACAATATGGATTGACATTAGTGACAATTTGAGAGGAGCTCTTGCTGTTCGCAGTTTAAAGACGCCTTATTTTAATAATAAGTTATCATTGGGATATTGATTTTATCTTATATTATAAGTGTGACTGTTCTTTATTGCATGTCCAATGTATTGTTATGTAACGTTTGTATTGTCCATGTCATGTACATGTCATGTAAATTAGATTTATGTCTAAGTATGTTACCCTGTATAAATAAAGATGTTCTTATTATAATTATTGTAAGCTACATGTAACCGAAAAATAACATATATACTCAGCAAATAAAAAAGGTTAACAAGAATTTTAACGGGTTCCTCTATATCACGTTTTATAAAAAAAGAATATGTTGAATTTAGTATGAAAGGATTGATTATAAATTCCTGAATGATATCCAATTGATATGTATCGCCTGAATTCAACTACATCATGCACTTTGTCATACAAAAAATTGCTTATGTTTTTATTGCCATGTCGACGTTATGAAATGCGCAATGATTGCCAGATTCTAAACATGTAGCACGTATGTGTATTGTATATTGTAGCCATTGTATTTAGTATCGACATGATGGTATGATTGTATAGGGTTTAATGTCCTATCAACAGCTAGGGTAATTTACGGTTATTTAAGGACGTGACATGACCATTGAACGGTAAAAGGTTTAGTATATTCCACATATATAATGTATATACATGTATATAATATGGGGCAAAGAAGTAATTCCAACACTGTTGGAATTACTTCTTTGCCCCATATAATATTTTAAGTAATTCGTATTCCACGGACATACCTCCATTAGGATCCAGTGTTATATGGGATTTTTACCGTCTTTATTACTTCTTTGACCCATGCATGTATATAATATATAGACACGATATTACCAGACAACTTTGCAATTTCCGGTTTATCATCTGTCATATTCACACATATTTGATCTTTGACCTTGAGTTTAAGAACCTTGTCTTAAGCTTCTTGGTAGAAGTGTTCCAATAAACACATTCATAATCCTCAACGTAGGCATATTTAGTAAGACGATTGGTCGTGATTGCTAAAAGTCGATTGAGTACACTCCACGTCAGATTTCGTGGTGGATTAATCGTGACAAATTGATTTCCCATATCGATTAGACATGCGATTGACATGTGGACGAATTCTTGCCTAATGCTTTGTTCATCAAGTTCAGCTTCGCGATAAAGATTGTTTAGCGTTAGGACATTACTGTGGCATTGATCTTCGCAGAAAAGTTCTACTCTTCGCAAAAGAATGTAAATATAATTATAAGAATATTTAAAAGAGAAGTAGTAAAAGTGAGACTACGGACGGATACACTTGTCAAATATTCGCGGCAATCCTCCCCTTTATCGAGAGACCCACATGCATAAATTACATATTTCAAATTATAACAGTTAGAAACAGTTACAATAAACAAATCTGTGTCACAAACGACATAACAAACTAGAATTATGTCAGTATGACATTACAGCCGCTCACCACTTTAGATTTAATTGCTTCAGTAACACATTGACAATCAATATCTACTATAATACCTCATATATGTGTTCTGTATTCTGCTAATTGAAAATCAGGTCATGTGATGATGTTGCCTTTGGGATTTTCAAAATCAATCGCCTCTTAAATGAGGCCTTAAAAACATTTCTCCCTATCCTCTTTTTTCACCCTCTTTAAGTGTGATGCATTGTTGTAATTTTCATTAATTAGCATCCTCCAATGATGTGACATGAGCATTTACGTGCAGAATGGCAATCGGTAAATGGATAATAAAGAATAGGTGCATTTTGTGCTTGTGAAATGAAGGATAATTAACAGTAGTGGGAAAACATGCATGGAGAAAAGAGACATTGTACTCCTTTTATTTTTATTTATTTTTTATTCATATTATTTATAATTATTGATATATGTAGCGACTATATTTACCGTCATTGAATATACAAAATCTTACAAATGTTCTTCGAATATATTTGAATTATATTTCTCAATGTATCTTTAACAACGTAAGAGTTATTTCCCTTACACCGAATTGGATATTATTTTGACACGGCGCCAATTCTTGTCAAACAGCAGCGGCTGTTGTGTCATGTTCTTAAATTGTTACACTTTCATAAATCAATATACCAGAAATAGCATGCTGTGTTACAGAAATGTTTGATAAGCATACACAGTTCACATATCGTCTCGTCTCCGAGCCATTACCGTTATCAACCTAAGCACGATATGTCATATTACGTTCCCGTTTCAAACATCAAAATAGAGGGTACACTTCATCACTCATACGGTTTATAAGTATATATATTTACTTCTTCCTTCTACAGACAGCGTCAATGCTTGACAGTCTTCACATGTGCTTTCTCGAATCATATGTGTTTCACACGCGTAACATTCCTCAGACCGCAAACCGAGTTGCTAAAACGCTCAAACTTAGTGCACGAATTTCACCACCATAACACTCGTAGAATGCACCGGAGATAAACTTTTTTTTCCAGCAATTATTTAAAGTAAGGATTATTATTTGGAGAGAAGTATCAGAAGACTATGTAACCCACAGGTGAGTGTCAGAGATTCTACTTTCTATTTGCGATAACGAAACTATATAGCGGAAGCATGCAAGACTGAAGTATGCGCACGCACCCCGACCGGAAGTGGGTCCGTCATTTCGTTCTCTGGACAGAATTAATAAGCCGCTCGGCTCTCGCAAAGAGCGGCTTAAAAAACATTTATCAATAATCTGCTTTGTGATCTGGCAGGTCTTTCTTGGACACCACACGAATTCATAGTCCTATGCAATTTTGGGGATTTTCTCCCGAGGACTCTCAGCGATTTTAGATGAATTTGACGCCTATTGTGAACTTGTATACCTTTGTGATAAAAAGGCAGTGGTATTTAGCCTTCTTCTCCACGGCCCGGTCAAAACATGGGTACCTAGTTCACAGAAAGATGTATGGGATGATTTATTGTTTTAATTTCAATGTAAATTCATCCGCCTTGGTGCGCATAGCCCAAAGATGATGTTGGTGGCGGAATCATTTTCAAAGATGGTCTTCATCCGAACAAACCTGGGCGATTTATATTACATACCTATTCATAGGGACAAAGTTTTACAAAAAAAGGGAAGAGGAACATATGATAAAATTTATTGACAGCTTACCGATACACTTAAAATTCTTTCTGCGTGCTGGACACCCCAAAACAGCAGAAACTGCCTTGGCTACTGCCCAGATTGGTGAAGCTTATGGTTACAGAAAAGGTAAACGACATTCCAGTACAAGCCATTACACCAAGTATGCCTACCCTTTCACCTCATTCCTCACTGTCCACATTAGAACAGAAGCTATCGTCACTAACCGACATTGTCTCCAAATTGGCAGTCACTGTGTCAGAGCGCATGGAGATGTGTACATGTTCTGTATGTGGTGGCCAGGATCACCGTAGCCCTATATGTAACTGGAGTGGACAGGATGTTTCTATAGCCAAAAAGGACATGTCGCAGCATCCTGCAAGTCTCTACTTATCGTCCAGAAAAACTAGAAGCTCCCCCCAGGTTTTGAGTCCTTTACATACGCGGGGGTAGATGATGTGAAAGCTGTTTGAACACAGCGGCTGAGTTTAGATACGAACACAGAGTGTATGCTGTGGCTCAAATTACCACAAAGTATCCTTCATGATCTATAAGGTGTCTGTCGCAGCAGTGCCGCAATTGTAAAAATGGGTGTTTGTAACAAAAAGTGTTGTTACTGTACAGGAATATAGAGTACATGTAAACATTTTGAATGCTACAAATGATGCTATTATCCCAAAGGGAAAATGTGTTGCAAAATTTTCAATGTTAGACTTTCGCTCTGATATTATAATTATGGAAAACTATAGCAATGCTGTGTTGTGTGATGATGGAAAACTTGTTGGACAAAATATCAGACATCCTGTTGTACAAAATGTTCAAGTAACCACTGAATCACCAAGCTCAGATATACATGACAATGTCGAATGTGATAACTCATTTTTGAATTTGTTTGATATTTCACCCTCCCTCACTGCTGTCCAAAATGCTGACATGTGTTTAGAAAACTACAAGTCTCTGGGCTGTAGAGTCTTAGTGCAGCATAAGATTCTCTAAAAGCCTAACACTGTTTCTAAACACAAGCCTCCTTATCGTCTTAGCCCAGAGAAACGTGAGGTATTACGCCATCAGTTAGATGAGTTGTTGGCACAATGAGGTATCGCCCCTGATTCTGAAACTGAACATATCACCATCGCTAGCCCTATTGTACTTGTGACAAAGAAATGTAAAGGTTCGGTAAAGCCGGCTGGTTCAAAGAGTGCTAGTTTATCGCAGTAGATATTTTGTTGAGTCATTTTTTAAATGAGTGCCTAAATATATAACATCATATGATCTGATTTCAGGGTTTTTCCAAATGTCAATAGCTCCAGAATCAACATGCTATACTGCATTTAATATATGTTTCGGCTCATTTAGGTTTCAGCGGTTACCCATGGGACTAAGAACTGCACCCAATACATTTCAACTACTAATGGACAAAGTTTGGAATGAATTGACATTTCAATCTTGTTTATATTATTTGGATGTTAAGTTGGTCTGTTCAGAGACATTCGAGCAGCACTTGTCAGACCTAGATGGTATTTAAACGTATTCAAAAAGCAGGCCTTCAGCTAGGCCCAAAACAATGGGCGTTTCCGAACAAATCATGTGTGTTTCGTGGTCATGTTAGAAAGAGGGGATTCGCCCTCCCCCACATCGTGTTCAAGCCATCAAGTATTTCTCTCCTCTGACAAATGTTAAGGAGTTACATCGCTTTATTTGGAAGCGATGTACAGAACTTACAGAACTTATAAAGAAATGTCGTATTTTTTTCTTTTCTTTTCTTAATTCTGACATGTCATGCATCATTTGGTTTGGTTCTGAAGCTCCGAGGCGTTATCAGAAATCATATGGCCTTACCAAACTAGAACTCTTGGGTGTGGTAACCAATGTGCTAGACTGTGCTGACTATGTGACCATCAGGCATTGAAGCCTATTTTTATGAAGAAACTAAAGGGTGCCATATATGAGCGTTGGTTGGCTTTGCTACAACAATTCTCATTTGACATTGTCTACAAACCAGCGGAGGACATGTACGTTCAGATGCTTTATCACGGTGTCACACTAACGTGAAGGCTGAATTTGAGAGTCCTTGACGATCAGGACCCATTCTTCCCCTATGTCACAGAGGTAACCGGACGTATATGTTTACCTGATGGTCACCAAATTCTGGATTTTATCGGCCTACCTACCTCAGACTCCATCTCTGATGACACAGAAAGTCATTGTCCACGAGTTCAAAATGTGTGTTTATCCAAACCATTACCAGCTGTTCTTGTTGAGGACTAGGGTTGTGATGCTGATTCTTATGAAATTGACATTGACATCTCTTTAGTGAACCAACGTTGCTGCAGGCGTCAACCTCTGTTATCCAAACCTAACACTGGTACAAATACTGTTCATATAGCTACCGACACTCAACATGAAATTTCTATTGATTTGTGCGGATTGTGCATCTAATTATCAGGCTAAAGACCAAACAGATCCTTCTCTGAATAAGTCAGTTGTGAATGTCAGTGAGATAGATCAAGAACCGAAGGAGAAGGATACTGTTACCATGGACATGACGACAGCAATATGGCATATGGTTCATCTGATAATGTTAACGTTTTGGACTTAAACAATGGTGAACCCCATCCTGCATAGCTGGCGTCTACAGACATTGACTCGCTTGACCATATTGTTTCACACACATTCATTCGCTTCCGCACTATTGTTGTCGTCTTTTTCAGCAGCTAGAAACTCTGATGTGATACCCCTAGCTGATTTCTAGAGAGGCCTCACATAAGGGCGGACTGGTCGAGTGGTTGACAATTTACAAATGATTGTCTATGAGAACATAATCCGCAGATTCCAATATCAACTATATAACCAACCGAATTCAGTTGGCATTGATATAGGCTATGCATGCAATGGACAAATTATTGACGACATAATAATTACGTTGGATACCTCTGACCCTCCCCATGCGTTGGCTGTTCTATTCATTAAACAAAAATACACGGTACATACATTGTTTTAACTAAATGCTGAATAATGATAATAAGTGTAATTGAATTGTTCAAGTGATGAACAAACTTCAAAAACGGTAAATAAGGGTATTAAACTGCTTTCAGTTGGCGTTCATAGGCAATATGAATGAGCGCGCTTCATTGAGTTTGCCTTTGTCCAGTTGGCATTCTTATTGCCTATGAATGCCAACTGAAAGCAGTTCAATGCTTAAATGCTAGAATATAAAATTAGTTATTGCTCTTGCATTAAGGAAAAACGATTCTTTGGTTTTCCTAGATAATTCATGATTCAATCAGGCTTGACCCTCGCGAATGATGTTTCCCTTCAACAAGGCCACAGTGCAGTTGGCTTGTCTGTGTGTAAACAAAACTCATATGAATAAGAATATGAATTGGATGCAAGCTCCTTTGTTGGAAAAAAAATGGTTTGCACTACTTCTTTTTAGATACTCCACCAATTTCAATGATACTCGATAAACATAATACTTAAAAGGAGGGAATGCGAATAAAGTATGCAAAAATGGAGATACTTCATCTTCTAATGAGGCTGTGCTCCTTTTAAAGCATTAAACATGCTTTAAATGTAAATACTCATCTTGTACTAACATTCCCTGCCCTGGGGAAATGGGTATATGAGCATTTAAATGTCCAGCCCTTGAAGGAGACATACATGAGCATTAACATCCCCAGCCCTGGGGGGAGGGATAGATGAGTACTAACATTCCCAGCCCTGGGGGAGGGATATATGAGTACTAACATTCCGAGCCCTGGAGGAGGGATAGATGAGTACTAACATCCCCAGCCCTGGGGAGAGGGATAGATGAGTACTAACATTCCCAGCCCTGGGGAGAGGGATAGATGAGTACTAACATTCCCAGCCCTGGAGGGAGGTATAGATGAGCACTAACATTCCCAATCCTGGAGGGAGGGATAGCTGAGCACTAACATTCCCAGCCCTGGAGGGAGGGATAGATGAGCACTAACATTCCCAGCCCTGGAGGGAGGGATAGATTAGTTCTAACATTTCCGGCCTTGGAGGGAATGAAAGATGATCACTAACATCCCCAGTGCTAGTGATGTAGTTGTCCATTTTTGTAACTGGCTGTCATATATCTTACAGTGTTTATATCTGTTCTTGTAGAGAGTTCGTCAACATTCCTCAATGTCTTGGTACCATGCATCATTGTAACTGGTGCGGCCTTTTTATCGTCACAGCGTAAGAATTAAATTGTAATGGATTATTCTATCATTAAAATGAAAGGGAATAGTTTTAGAATTTGTTGGTGAACCCTATTGGTCAGTAATCAAGGGCATCTTGCCATTTTAATCAAATTATTTTATTTTATTTGCATATTTGCCTTGCATTTTTTTGTAATTAAAGAGAAATTACTGTATCGATAAAAACAGAAGACCATATATTTGATTTTAAATCAATGTATAAATATTTGTCAATGGTATTTTAGCATAATATCATAAACCATTCAATGTAATACAAAAAATCGTATTATGCAGTTTGGTAATGCACTCAATTTGAATTGTACATACTTTCAATATCAAAGGATGTTTAATCTGGATTTTGTGCATTTCCATAGTGTAAAATTCCTTTATTTTTGTATGTTGTAGTTCTTACGTTGTTTTGTTGAAAACGAATACAATTTTCATCACGAACCCATTATCTGTCTGTCATCATTCCTGGATGAGTTGGCGGAACACATTGTAACCGAGTCTATTTGTTAACTGCATTGGCTAAAGATTAATCCAGCCACTACTTACACAATTATCACACTTTCCAGCTCATTACTCCAGCCACTCCTTACACAGTTATCACACTATACAGCTCGTCAATCCAGACCCTATTTACCCAGGTATCACATTATCCAGCTTGTTAATCCAGCTACTACTAACACAGTTATCCCACTATCCAGCTCGTTAATCCAGCCACTATATGTCAATCAAGCCACTAGTCACAAAGTTATGCCACTATCCAGCTCGTCAATCAAGCGAAACTAACACTTATGCCACTATCCATCTCGTCAATCCAGTCACTACGTACACAGATACATGTACTACTGAGCATACTGACTACACACTCCTGGGACATACAGCTGAACATACTGACTACACACTCCTCGGACATACTGCTGAACATACTGACTACACATTCCTGGGATATACTGCTGAACAGACTGACTACACACTCCTGTGACACACTGCTGAATATACATGTACAGATTACACACTCCTCTGCAACACTGCTGAACATACAGAAACAGACTACACATTCCTATGACATACTGCTGAACAAACGGAGTAAACACTCCAGTGACATACTACTTAACATACAGACAAAACAATCCTGTGACACACTGCTGGACATACAGGCTACACATTCCAGTGACATAATACTAAACATACAGACTATACACTCATTGGACACACTTATGAACATATGTACAGATCACACACTCCTCAGCTACAGTTCTGAACATATTGACTACACACTACTAGGACATTCTGCTGAACAGACTGACTTAACACTCCTTGGACATTACACTGAACAGACTGAATACACACTCCTGTGATATTACGCTTAACAGACTGACTACACACTCCTGGGACATACTATTGAACATAATGAATACCCAATCCTGGGACACACTGCTGAACATACACACTACACATTCCGGGGAAACACTGCTGTACACACTCTTGGGACATTACGCTTAAGAAACTGACTATACACTCCTGGGACACAATGTTAAACATACTGACTACACACTCCTGTAGCATTCCGCTGAACATAATGAATACACACTCCTAGGACATAATACTGAACATACAAACTATACATTCCTTGGGAACACTACTGAAAATACTGACAACACACTCCATTACGCTAAACAGACTGACTCAAACTCCTGGAACACACTATTGAACATATTGACTACATTGTGTACATACTCCTTGGGCATACTGATGAACATATAGACTGCACACTACTGGGACACACTACTGAACAAACGGACTACACACTCCTGTGATACACTGCTGAACATACAGACTGCACACTACTGGGACACACTACTGAACAACCGGACTACACACTTCTGGGATACACTGAATGTACTGACTACACACTCCTGGGATACACTGATGAACATGCAGACTGCACACTCCAGTGACACACTGCTGAACAAACAGACTACAAATTCCTGGGACAGACTGCTGAACATACAGACTCCACACTCGTGGGACACACTGCTGGAAAAAACTACAAACTGCTGGGACACCTACTGAACAGACTGACTTCACACTCCTGGGGCACACTGCTGAATGTACTGAATTCACAATCCTGAGACACACTGCTGCACATACGGACTACACAGATCTAGGACATAATACTGAACATACAGACTATACATTCCTTGGGCACACTACTGAACATACAGACTACAAAGTCCTGGGAAATTACGCTTAACTCACTGACTACATACATATACTCCCTGGACACACTATTGACCATACTGACTACACACTGCTAGGATACAATACAGAACATACTGATTACACAATTCAGGCACACACTGCTAAACATACAGACCACAAATTCCTGGGGGCCAATCATGAACAAACTGACCAAACACTCATGGGACACATTGCTGAACATAATGACTACACACTCCCGGGACACACTGCGAAATATACTGACTACAAACTCCTAGAACAAACTGCTGAACATACTGACTACACAATCCTGGGAAACACTGCTCAACATACACACTACAGACTTCTGAGACATCACGCTTGATAGACTGTCTATACATTCTTAGGACACACTGCTGAACATACTGACTACACACTCCTTGGACACACTGCTGAACATACTGACTACACACTCCTGGGAAACACTGCTCACCATACACACTACACACTTCTGAGACATCACGCTTGACATACTGTCTACACACTCTTTGGACACACTGCTGAACAAACGGACTACACACTCCTGGGAAACACTGCTCAACATACTGACTACACACTCCTGGGAAACACTGCTCACCATACACACTACACACTTCTGAGACATCACGCTTGACAGACTGTCTACACATTCTTTGAAAACACTGCTGAACATATTGACTACACACTCCTGGGACATACTGCTGAACATACTGACTACACACTCCTGGGAAACACTGCTCAACATACACACTACACACTTCTGAGACATCACGTTTGACAGACTGCCTACACACTCTTTGGACACACTGTTGAACATATTGACTACACACTCCTAGAACAAACTGCTGAACATACTGACTACACAATCCTGGGAAACACTGCTCAACATACACACTACACACTTCTGAGACATCACGCTTGATAGACTGTCTACACATTCTTTGGACACACTGCTGAACAAACGGACTACACACTCCTGAGAAACACTGCTCAACATACACACTACACACTTCTTGGAAACACTGCTCAACATATTGACTACACACTCCTGGGACACACTGCAGAACATACTGACTACACTCTCTTTGGAAACACTGCTAAACAAACGGACTACACACTCCTGGGAAACACTGCTCAACATAACACTACATACTCCTGGGCCACACTGCAGAACATACTGACTACACTCTCTTGGGACACACTGCGAAACATATTGTTTATGCACTCCTGGGACACGTTGTGGTACATAATCACTACACATTTCTGGGACACACTGCGAACAGACTGGCAATACACTCCTGGGACACACTGTTTAAAATACAGACTTCACATTCCTAGGTCATACTGCTGAACATACTGACTACACAATCCTGGCAAAAAATGTATCCAATGCATTACACGCTTATAAAACGGTATGACACAGAAAGTAGTTTTCGACGGCAAGTAATCATTACCATGAGTCCCCGAAAGAGCGGTGCTGGGACTTATTTTATTCCTGGTCTTTATTAACGACCTTACTTTCTGTGTAACAAACGCTATACAAAACAATCGCCACACACCTAAGGACTCTGTAAAACTGCAACGGGACATTGACAGACTGCAGAAATGACAAATGTGCTTTAATCTTGATAAATGCAGGGTAATACTAATATCTATAGCACCTCTAACCATCCTCCATACACAAACACCATCTTTAGACAGATTTCACATATAAAACGTCCTTTTCTGAAGCAAACACAAACACTGAAGAAGCAAACTGCAGGAAGGCTGATGCTGTCCAAAATCGCCCTTGGTCTGATCGACACTAGACCGGATTTCTAAGTTCAGCTAGCAATTACACCAGCAAGGACTATCGACACATCCAACCGCAATCAAGAACACTCATTTATATCTACTAAGATCTCTAGTTAAATGAAAAAATATTTTCATGTAAAATATAGGGGGAAAAAATAGTATCACAGACCAACAGCATTATGTCAATCAAGTTATAGAAAACTTATAATAATCCTTCTCATCAATATGTACATCGCTGCAACACATGACATCATTTATTACAAATAATTATTGTGATTGATATAGCCGTTTCTCTCATCTCTCATCAAGACACTGTACCTCACACAACACGCCGTTTTAGCATGTGTTTAACTCCAAATAGCACTTAAACAGCATGCATTGTTGGTAATGTTTTATTATACACAAATTGTTATAACAAAAACAGAATTACTGCTAAAATGTTAGCCTTGAATTATTTCTGCCTTGTATTTGGTATTAGTGTGTATTAATACTTGTGTTTAACTGTTTAGTGTATCAAACACCTGTGTTTAAATGTTCAGCGTGTCAAGTACTTATAATCAACTGTTCAGTGTGTCCAGCACCTATGCTCAACTGTTCAGTGTGTCCAGTACCTGTGCTATACTGTTCAGTGTGTCCAGCACCTGTGCTATATTGTTCAATGTGTCCAGGACCTGTTATACTTTTCAGTGTCTAGCACCACCTGTGTTATAGTGTTAAGCGGTCCAGGACAGGTGTCAAACTGTTCGTTGTTTTCAAAATGTTCTTCCAGTCTATCACAGTTATACTGTTCATTGTGTCTATCACAGGTGTTTAATTGATAATTGAGTACTTCATCCGTGTTATACTGTTCAACAGGTCCAGCACCTGGATTATCCTTTTGAGTGTGTCGAGTACTTGTGTTCAGGAAGCCCAGAACCTGTATTACACTGTACACTCCGTCCAGTACTTGTTTTAAACTGTCCAGTGTATCCAGTAGTTGTGTTAAACTTTCTAGTGTGTCGAGCAACTGTGTTATACCATCCATCTCTTCCAGCACCTTTGTATACTGTTCAGTGTATTCATCACCTTTGTTTTATTTTTCAGCGGTCCATAACATGTGGCTGTGTTTAACTGTTTTGTGTGTCCAACACTTGTGTTTAAATGTTCAGTGTGTCAAGTATTTGTGTTATATTGTTAAGTGTGTCCAGGATCTGTGCTTTACTGTTTGTTGTGCCCATCACCTGTGTCGCACTGTTCAGTGTGTGAAGCACCTGTGTTTTACTGCTCAGCATGTCCAGTAATTGTGTTTTACTGATCAGTGTGACCAGCACCTGTGATGAACTGATCAGTGAACCCAGGTTCTGTATTAAACGATACAGTAAACCCATGTTCTGTGTTAAACTGTACACTGTGTCCAGTAGTTGTTTTAAACTATTCAGTGTGTCGAGCATCTGTGTTATACTGTTCTGTATTCAGCACCTGTTGCATAGTGTTCAGTGTGTCCAGTGCTTGTGTTATATTGTTCATTTGGTTCCACACCTATGTTACACAGTTCAGTGTGTCCAAGACCTTTGTTAAAATGTACAGTGTCCAATTCTTGTTTTGAACTGTCCAGAGTGTTCAGCACATGTATTATATTGTTCAGTGTGTTCAGCACCTGAATCAAGCTGTTTAATGTGTCCAACAACTGTGTTTAACTGTTTAGTGTATCCAACAACTGTGTTTAAATTATCAGTGTATCAAGTACTTGTGTTTAACTGTTTAGTGTATCAAACAAGTGTGTTAAATGATCAGTATGTCAAGTACTTGTGTTTAACTGTTTAGTGTATCAAAAAAGTGTGTTAAATGATCAGTGTGTCAAGTACTTGTGTTTAACTGTTTAGTGTATCAAAAAGTGTGTTAAATGATCAGTGTGTCAAGTACTTTTGTTCAACTGTTCAGTGTGTTCATTACTGGGCAGGATGATAGTAGCACCTTTACCATACTGATAATTTTTTGAGAAAAATGGGTATACTTTAGCAGCACCCGCCTGAAGTGATTTTTGTGAAACTGTTACAACCCTATAAGCCATGTCCTTACTACTGACAGTGATTTCTCCGACACGAAAACATCCATAAAATACTAATGAATAGGCACAACTAAACAAGGCAACCTCATATTGGGAACTGCACATTTTTGGTAGTACAGATATAATGCTAGCTAAAATATCCACCGTGATAAGCAATCTGGCATCACTAACCCCAACACTATCTCTCCTTACTCCCTCTAGTAGTTTTTCGATAATTAACTGTTGGGTAGGGTCACCATGGCCTTCTATCTTGCAATTAAAACTCAAACCAGCAAGATAAGTTTTAATTGTGGAGTATGAGTAACCTTTTTGAGACATGTAAGCAATATAACGCATAACTTGTTGTGTTGGAGGGGGCCAGGATCGTCTAGCGAATAGTCCTGTCGGAACTTTTCAGAGCAATTGCATAGGACCCACTTGTGTTTTTTGAAACGGATAATTCAATTAATCTGTGGACTTCACTGTCAAGAGTGTTGGGAGGAACCCCTTCGGTATCTTTGCTGGCTCCTGGTTTGCCCATGGCCGTATTTCTCGAAATCTTGTGAACTGAAAACGAGACAATGCATCAGCAGCTGTTTTATGCACCCAAGGTACATGTGTGGCCTTAAATTGAATGCTGTTGTGCATGCAGGGAACTAATAGCAGCCTTACCGAGGACATAATCCTATGTGACTTGGATCTTTTCTTATTCAAGATTGTAACTAATATTGCCTAGGTGGAAATTGATTTTCTTAGACCTGAACTCTGATGACCAAGTTTGGACTGCCATATAATAGGTACCAATTCCAGAAAGGTTATATCTCTCAAGATGTACTTCTGCTGCCAGTATCTTGGCCATTTGAATGCAATCCAAGTACTGCCCCAACAGGCACCACAACCCAGCTCCCAGTTTCCTGCACTGTCAGTATATAGTCCCAAATCTACATTACTACTCCAGAAGTTTTCCAAAAAATAACACTTGCCATTAAATTTATTTAAAATAGCAACCACATTTCTAGGTCAGCTCTAATCTCTTGAGATATTTTTACTCTATGGTAGTTTTTTATGCCTGACATTACGTCAAACACACGCCGAATACATGCTCTAGCTATTGGTATAGCATTAGCACAAAAGGACATTATCCTAGCCAAAGATTATAGTTCCTGTAATTTCACTTTTTACCCCTACCTAAAACCTTCAAAATCTCTGTCCTTTGAACCACGACTTTCTCCTGCGGGATCCTAATTATCATTTCCATTGTGTCAATTTCAAGACCTAAGAATATCAAAGTTGTAGTTGGACCCTCAGATTTCTCCTCAGCAACGGGTATACCAATATCTTGATAGGTTTTCTTGAAAAATGGAAGTAAGCCTAGCACATGTATCTGTTTTGTCCTTCCCAGCAAATATGAATTCATCTAGATATTGATCTAAACTTCTCCTTTACAATCTACTCGATGAACGATGACAACTTCTCAAATAAACTACACGACACCGAGCAACCCATAGGTAAACATGTGTCCACAAAGTACTTGCCTTGAAACTTGAAACCTAACAATGGAACGTCAGCTGGATGGATAGGAAGGAGACGAAACGCAGACTTAATATCTATTTTCCCAAGCAAAGCACCTTTGCCTAACTCAGCTATCATCGTGACCACTTTATCAAATGACGAGTATTGCACTGAAACCATATTAGGGTCAATATTACTATTTACACTATTCCCTAATGGCCATGAAAGATGTGTTATTAGCCGCCACTTCCCATCCTTTTTGGGAACGATTCCTACGGGGGAATTATTCCACTGAGCCATAGGTTTTTCATCAAAAGGACCTTACCAATTTCAAATATTTCGATTCCCTCGGGATCCTTGAGGAAAGATAATGAAGTCTGAAGCCATTCTTAAATCCTTGCAGAAGATGCCTCCAAACATACTAATTCGGGAACTTAGCAACTCAGTGCCTAGGAGCCGGAATGTCTATTGGGGTTTTTCACATTGTCCATAAACCCTGTTTGGGGCCCCTTCTGCTAATTTTTTTTGGGGTGTATGGATTTGGTTTTGAGCGAAAGGAATAGGGATTGCTATTGTTGGCCCCTATTATACCTCATGCATTTATGAGAGTAGGTACACTGTGAGCGGGCACAACTGCCTTTATAATTGAAATCAAAGCATTCTGATTCAGTGTCTGGGGCAAGGCCTGCCTCTGTGGCTGCATGTATAATAAGTTCAATTTATTATCAATAATGCCCCATGCTTCGTGGGGTTTATTTGACTTTCTAAACCTATATTGCTCATCATATTTCAACCAGTCTGTACCACGTGCACCATATCTTTGTGCCCCAAGGCGAAAAATCTGCATGTATTTCAGCAGCCCATTCAGTTGCTCAGGATGAACAGATGTGTAGGTACTTATTTATATGAAAAATACATCAGTCCATTTACTGATATCAGACATTTTTGGGGATTGTGTTTTGGGTTTTACTACCAACTCCCCATCAACCAAAGATATTCTGTGGGCATGGTCAAATTCCCCCATGGAGTTAGACAACAAGAGTGCAAGCTCAATATAATCACCATTGGCGATTTTTTGCTTTACATTAGCTGCTACATGCAGGCCTAAATTGTCATGCACACTTGTTATTGGGGTTGGTATTGACATACCCAGTTGAGATTCTGACGCTTCCTGTACTGGCTGTTCATTCTGTACATGTGGTATCTGTTGATTCCCAGCTGCTAGCTGTTCATTCTGTACTGGCTGTGCCTGAACTGACCCCGACTCTGGTTGCTCCGGTCGACCGACTGCCCTCTTCCTTTTTTAGGTCGATACATGCTTATTGTTGTGTTATTGTAAACAAAAGAATCGTTAATACTGTTGTTTAGCGTTTACATTTCTTTGTTGAATAGTTAACACTGGTATTAAGCATAAATGAATTTGATCAGTGTCGCCTATAAACATATCAACTGAAAGTAATTTACCAAGTATCGCATAATGTATCATGCACGTTTCCATAAATAACCTTGCAAAGTCTTATTGTGCATAAGACAACTCGACCCTAAGTAAAACGAAGGGGCGAGTCAGCCATTTGCCTCGATCTTCAGGATCATAAACCGAAAATTTGTGACAAAATATATGTGTTACAATGGAATTGAATTTCAAATTTTGTTTTGTCAGCTAATTCACTTCTATGCATTGAAAAATGTTCTGACTATCATGAACGGTCTAATCTGTATATATCGGGACACCGACAAAAAATGGTCGACCACGCTATTTCATTATGTGCTTACAATCCTATGCCATCCAATGGTAAAAGCTATTAAAAAACGATATTAAGATTGACAACATATCATCATATATCACTGAAACATATTGCATTGAATTATTGAAGAAAAATAAAGTATTTAAGCTAGTAAATCTTTGATAAACTTAGCTTGATTTCACTCTGGATGTTCTCTTCCAAATTGGTTTTCATTTAATAAGGGAGATAACCCCTTATAACTTCCAAAAGTAGACTTCAGGTTGCACAACACCAATTCAGCATGCGCCCTCTAATAATGCCACTATATGAAGTATTGCCATAAGTGCTATTATTGTGTTTTTCTGTTCAGTGTTACCAGCACCTGTGTCATACTGATCAGTATGTCCAGCATATGTGATACTGTTCTGTGAGTCAAGGACCTGTGTTGTACTGTTCAGTGTGTCAAGTACTTCGGTTATCCTGTTCCAGCACCTGTGTTTAAATGTTAACGTATCCAGTAATTATATAATTGTGTTATATAGTTGAGCGGTCAAGGACATGTGTTAAACTGTTCAATGTGTCAATCACCTGTGTTTTCCTTTTCAGTGTGTTCATCACCTGTGTTATACTGCTCGGAGTTACCAGCACCTGTGTCATACTGTTCAGTAAATACTGCACCTGTGTTTAAATGTTTAGTGTATCCAGTAATTGTGTTATATTGTTGAGCAGTCCAAAACCTGTGTCAAATTGTTGAGTGTGTGCATGATCTTTGTTAAACTGTTAAAAGTGTCCAGTTCTTGTGTTAAACTGTAAAATGAGTCACGTACTTGTTTTAAACTGTTCAGTGAGTCCAACACCTAGCTGTGTTGAACTGTTAAGTGTGTCCAGCACCTATGTGATACTGGCCAGTGTGTCCGGAACTGTGTCAAACGTTTCAGTGTGTCAAGGGCCTGTGTTATACTGTTCAGGTGTTTGCAGAAGCTGTGTTTAAATTGTCAGTGTGTCACGCACATGTGCTATATTGTCCAGTTGCCTATGCTTTACTGCTCATTGTGTTTATCACTTGTTTTGAATTGATTATTGAGTACTACAGCCGTGATATACTGTTCAGCAGATCCAGCACATGTGTTATACTTTTACGTGTGTCGAGTACTCTGTTAATACAGGACAGGTGTCGTACTGCTAAGTGTGCCCAGTAGTTGGTTTATACTGTTCAATGTATCCAGTAATTGTAGCATTCTGTTCAGTGGGTCCAGCACCTGTGCTATACTGCTCAGTGGGTCTTGCAGCTAGGTTATACTGTTAAGTGTGTCCAATTCCTGCTCTGTAATGTTCAGTGTATCCAGCACCTGTGTTAAACTGTACACTGTGTCTAGTACTTGTGTCACTCTGTCCAGTGTGTACATTTTATTGATCAGCGGTCCATGTTCTGGTTCAAATTGTTTAGTGTTCGCAGCACTTGTGTTTATTTGTTTAGTGTGAAAATATTTTGAAGTATACTGTTAAGTGTGTCCAGCACCTGTGTGCTACTGTTCAGTGTGTCCAGCACCTTTGTTACACTGTTCAGTGTGCCCAGCACCCGTGCTATATTGCTTTGCGGTCCAGTTTAGTGTGTCGACCAGCTATTTTATACTGTTTATTGTATTCAGCAGCTATGTTATACCATTCAGTCTGTCTAGCACCTGTGTTATATTGTTAAACGGTCCTGGACCTTTGTTAAACTATTCACTGTGTCTATGACCTGTGTTAAACTATTTAGTGTGTCCATGACCTGTGTTAAACTATTCACTGTGTCTATGACCTGTGTTAAACTATTTAGTGTGTCCATAACCTGTGTTAAACTATTCACTGTGTCCATGACCTGTGTTATACTGTCAAGCTCTTCCAGCACCTTTGTTATACTGTTCAGTGTATTCAGCATCTGTGTTTTATTAGACGTCTAGGACCTGTGTTAAACTATGAAGTGTGTGCAGCACTTGTGTCCATCGCCTTCCTGTTAATGTTCAGTGTCTTTAGTACTTGTGTTATACTGTTCAATGTGTCCAGACGTGTATGTAATTGTTCAGTGTGTCCAGCATCTGCATTATACTGTTTAATGTGTCCATCACATGTGTCCATCTGTTCATTGTGTCAAGCACCTGTGATATACTGTTCAGCATGTCCAGTAATTGTGTTTTTTTGTTCAGTGATTTCACCACCTGTGTTATCCTGTTCAGTGTGTCCAGGACCTTTGTTAAAATGTACACTATGTCCAGTCCTTGTTTTAAAAAGTCGATTGTGTCCAGCGCCTGTGTTATACTATACTGTTCAGTGTATTCCGCACCTGTTTTATATTTTTAATTTGTCAAGGACCTGTATCAAGCTGTTTAGTGTGTGCAGCACTTGTATTTAACTGTTTAGTGTTTCCAGTACTGGTGTTATACTATGCAATGGGTTCAGCACCTGTGTTATATTATTAAATGTGTCAAGTACTTCAATTATACTTTTCAGTGAGTTCAGCACCCGTGTTATACTGATCAGAGAGTCCAGGTCCTTGTTAACACTGTATCGAGTACCTGTGTTAAACTGATCAGTGTTTTCATCACCTGTGTTATATTGTTCTGTGGCCAGGACATGTCTCAAACTGTTAAGTGTGTCCACACCTGTGTAATACTGTTCAGTTTGTCAGGGAAATATGTACATTTTCTTCAGTGTGTCCAGCACCTGTGTTAACATGTTGAGTGTGTCCAGGATCTGTGTAATACTGCTCAGTGTGTCCAGCACCTGTGTTGACTGTTCGTGTATCAATCACCTGTGGTATACTGTTCAGTGTGTCCATCACCTGTGTTATATTGTTAAGTGGTCATGGACCTGTGTAAAACTGTTCACTTTGTCAAGACCTGTGTTAAACTGTTAAGTGTGTCCAGGACCTGTGTTATACTGTTCAGTGAGTCCAGGACCTGTATTATTATGTACAGTGTGACAATAACATATCTGTTAAATGTGTCCAGCACCTGTGTTATAGTGTCGAGTGTGTCCAGAATGTATTTTAAAATGTTCATTGTGTCTTTCACATGTGTTAAATTGAGCATTGCATACTAAGTCCTTGTTGTACTGTTCAACAGGTCCAGCACATGGGTTATCCATTTGCGTGTGTCGAGTTCTTCTATTAAACTGTTTTTTAAGTCCAGGAGCGTTGTTAAACTGTACACTGTGTCGAGTACTTGTTTTAAATTGTCCAGTGTGTCCAGTACATGTACATGTGTTAAACTGCCTAGTGTATCTAGTACTTATGTTAAACTGTTCAGATCTTCCAGCACCTTTGTTCAGTGTATTCAGCACATGTGTTTAACTGTTTAGTGTGTCAAGTATTTGTGCTATACTGTTCAGTGTGTCCATCACATGTGTTATACTCTTGAATGTGACCAGGACCAGTGTTATACTGTTCAGTGTTTCCATTACCTGTGTTATACTGTTTAGCGTGTCCATCACCTGTGTTATACTGTTTAGAGTTTCCATAACCAGTGTTATACTGTTCAGTGTTTCCATCACATGTGTTATACTGTTCAGTGTTTCCATCACCTGTGTTATATTGTCTAGCGTTTCTATAACATGTGTTATACCGTCGATGTGTCAATGACCTGTGTTATACTGATTAGTGTGTCAAGCAGCTAGGTTATACTGTTCGATTTGTCCAACTCCTGTTTTATAATGTTCAGCGGTCCAGGACCTGTGCTAAACTGTTAAGTGTGTGCAGTGCTTGTGTTAAACTGTCTAGTAAGACCAACACCTGTGTTGAACTGTTCAGTAATTCGAGCACCAGTGTTCAACTATCGCGTGTGGAAAACTGCTCAGTGTGTCCAGCACCTTCGTTATATTGTTCTGCGGTCCAGGACATGTGTCAAACTGTTTAGTATGTCCAGCACCTGTGTTGAACTATTCAGTGTGTCAAGCTCCTGTCGTTATACTTTTCAGTTTGTCCAGCACCTGTGTTATACTGTTTAGTTTGTCCAGCACTTGTGTTGAACTGTTTAGTGTGTTTGGGACCTGTGTTATACTGTTTAGTTTGTCCAGCACCTGTGTCGAACTGATAAATGTGTCCATCATCTGTGTTGAACTGTTTAGTTTGTCCAGCGCTTGTGTTGAACTGTTTAGTTTGTCCAGCACTTGTGTTGAACTGTTTAGTGTGTTTGGGACCTGTGTTATACAGTTTAGTTTGTCGAGCACTTGTGTCGAACTGATAAATGTGTCCATCATCTGTGTTCAACTGTTTAGTTTGTCCATCATCTGTGTTCAACTGTTAAGTGTGTTTGGGACCTGTGTTATACTGTTTAGTTTGTCCAGCACCTGTATTGAACTGTTTAGTGTGTTTGGGACCTGTGTTATACAGTTTAGTTTGTCGAGCACTTGTGTCGAACTGATAAATGTGTCCATCATCTGTGTTCAACTGTTTAGTTTGTCCATCATCTGTGTTCAACTGTTAAGTGTGTTTGGGACCTGTGTTATACTGTTTAGTTTGTAGAGCACCTGTGTTGAACTGATTAGTTTGTTTGGGACCAGTGTTATACTGTTTAGTTTATCGAGCACCTGTGTTGAATTGATTAGTTTGTTTGGGACCTGTGTTATACTGTTGAGTTTGTCCAGCACCTGTGTTGGATTGTTTAGTGTTTTTGGGACCTGTGTTATACAGTATAGTTTGTCCAGCACCTGTGTTGGATTGTTTAGTGTGTTTGGGACCTGTGTTATACTGTTTAGTTTGTCCAGCACCTGTGTCGAACTGATAAATGTTTCCATCATCTGTGTTGAACTGTTTAGTTTGTCAAACACCTGTGTTGAACTGTTTAGTGTGTTTTGGACCTGTGTTATACTGTTTAGTTTGTCCAGCACCTGTGTTGAACTGTTTAGTGTGTTTTGGACCTGTGTTATACTGTTTAGTTTGTCCAGCACCTGTGTCGAACTGATAAATGTTGCCATCATCTGTGTTGAAATGTTTAGTTTGTCAAACACCTGTGTTGAACTGTTTAGTGTGTTTTGGACCTGTGTTATACTGTTTAGTTTGTCCAGCACTTGTGTCGAACTGATCAATGTTTCCATCATCTGTGTTGAACTGTTTAGTTTGTCCAGAACCTGTGTTGAACTGTTTAGTGTGTTTGGGACATGTGTTATACTGTTAAGTTTGTCCAGCACCTGTGTTGGATTGTTTAGTTTGTTTGGGACCTGTGTTATTCTGTTTAGTTTGTCCAGCACCTTTGTTGAACTGTTAAGTGTGTTTGGGACCTGTGTTTTACTGTCTAGTTTGTCGAGCACCTGTGTAGTGTGTTTGGGACATGTGTTATACTGTTAAGTTTGTAGAGCCCCTGTGTTGAACTGATTAGTTTGTCGAGCACCTGTGTTAAATTGTTTAGTGTGTTTGTGACCTGTGTTATACTGTTTAGTTTGTGCAGCACCTGTGTTGAACTGTTAAGTGTGTTTGGGACCTGTGTTTTACTGTATAGTTTGTCGAGCACCTGTGTTAAACTGTTCAGTTTGTTTGGGACCTGTGTTATTCTGTTTAGTTTGTCCAGCACCTGTATTGAACTGTTTAGTGTGTTTGAGACCTGTGTTATACTGTTTAGTTTGTCCAGCACTTGTGTAGAACTGATCAATGTTTCCATCTTCTTTGTTGAACTGTTTAGTTTGTCCAGCACTTGTGTCGAACTGATAAATGTGTCTATAATCTGTGTTGAACTGTTTAGTTTGTCCAGCACTTGTGTCTAACTGATAAATGTGTCCATCATCTGTGTTGAACTGTTTAGTTTGTCGAGCACCTGTGTTAAACTGTTTAGTTTGTTTGGGACCTGTGTTATACTGTTTAGTTTGTCCAGCACCTGTGTTGAACTGTTTAGTGTGTTTGGGACCTGTGTTTTACTGTCTAGTTTGTCGAGCACCTGTGTTGAATTGATTAGTTTGTTTGGGACCTGTGTTATACTGTTGAGTTTGTCCAGCACCTGTGTTGGATTGTTTAGTGTGTTTGGGACCTGTGTTATACTGTTTAGTTTGTCCAGCACCTGTGTTGCACTGTTTAGTGTGTTTGGGACCTGTGTTTTACTGTCTAGTTTGTTATACTGTTTAGTTTGTCCAGCACTTGTGTCGAACTGATAAATGTGTCCATCATTTGTGTTGAACTGTTTAGTTTGTTAAACACCTGTGTTGAACTGTTTAGTGTGTTTTGGACCTGTGTTATACTGTTTAGTTTGTCCAGCACCTGTGTTGAACTGTTAAGTGTGTTTGGGACCTGTGTTATTCTGTTTAGTTTGTCCAGCACTTGTGTTGAACTGTTTAGTGTGTTTGGGACCTGGGTTATACTGTTTAGTTTGTCCAGCACTTGTGTCGAACTGATAAATGTGTTCATCATTTGTGTTGAACTGTTTAGTTTGTCAAACACCTGTGTTGAACTGTTTAGTGTGTTTGGGACCTGTGTTATACTGTTGAGTTTGTCCGGCACCTGTGTTGGATTGTTTAGTGTGTTTGGGACCTGTGTTATACTGTTTAGTTTGGCCAGCACATGTGTTGAACTGTTAAGTGTGTTTGGGACCTGTGTTATTCTGTTTAGTTTGTCCAGCACTTGTGTTGAACTGTTTAGTGTGTTTGGGACCTGGGTTATACTGTTTAGTTTGTCCAGCACTTGTGTTGAACTGTTTAGTGTGTTTGGGACCTGGGTTATACTGTTTAGTTTGTCCAGCACTTGTGTCGAACTGTTAAATGTGTTCATCATTTGTGTTGAACTGTTTAGGTTGTCAAAGAACTGATAAATGTGTCCATCATCTGTGTTGAACTGTTTAGTTTGTCCATCATCTGTGTTGAGCTGTTTAGTGTGTTTGGGACCTGTGTTTTACTGTCTAGTTTGTCGAGCACCTGTGTTGAATTGATTAGTTTGTTTTGGACCTGTGTTATACTGTTGAGTTTGTCCAGCACCTGTGTTGGATTGTTTAGTGTGTTTGGGACCTGTGTTATACAGTTTAGTTTGTCCAGCACCTGTGTTGGATTGTTTAGTTTGTTTGGGACCTGTGCTATACTGTTGAGTTTGTCCAGGACCTGTGTTGGATTGTTTTGTGTGTTTGGGACCTGTGTTATACTGTTTTGTTTGTCCAGCACCTGTGTTGGATTGTTTAGTGTGTTTGGGACCTGTGTTATACTGTTTAGTTTGTCGAGCACCTGTGTTGAACTGATAAATGTGTCCATCATCTAGTTGAACTGTTTAGTTTGTCCATCATATGTGTTGAACTGTTTAGTGTGTTTGGGACCTGTATTTTACTGTTTAGTTTGTCGAGCACCTGTGTTGAATTGATTAGTTTGTTTGGGACCTGTGTTATACTGTTTAGTTTGTCGAGCATCTGTGTTGAACTGATTAGTGTGTTTTGGACCTGTGTTATACTGTTTAGTTTGTCGAGCACCTGTGTTAAATTGTTTAGTGTGTTTGTGACCTGTGTTATACTGTTTAGTTTGTCGAGCACCTGTGTTGAACTGATTAGTTTGTCCAGCACCTGTGCTGAACTGTTTAGTGTGTTTGGGACCTGTGTTATACTGTTTAGTTTATCGAGCACCTGTGTTGAACTGATTAGTTTGTCGAGCACCTGTGTTGAACTATTTAGTGTGTTTGGGACCTGTGATATACTGTTTAGTTTGTCCAGCACCTGTATTGAACTGATTAGTGTGTCCAGGACCGGTGTTGAACTGATTAGTTTGTCCAGCACCTGTGTTGAACTGTTTAGTGTTTCAAGCATCTGTGCTTCCTCCTTAATTACTGTTCATATGCTGCTACTTTTAAGCATTTAAATATATTATGAATACCATACAAAAACAGTTCAATACTTATATTTACGTTTTTTCCGCCTTTTGTGTTTTTTTTACATAGAAGTTATATTCAAAATTTAAAAACTTAGCCTTATGTACGGTCCATATTTTTATTTTTGAAACATCTTTATGAACATGATTGTCAATTGTCGATTCTAAATTTGAAATAGGGCGGATTAACTATCTGTAAGTAAATCTTTGGTAAAGGGGACATAACTCTTAGTATCAAGTTACATAATAAACGTTATCACAAGCTCACCATCAATAACATGCAACCCCCAAAAATAAAGCGGACAACCAACGGAAAAGAAAACAAAATATTCTGAATAGAGTTGATTCCATACTTAAATTCATCAATTCAAGAATACATCATTTCATACTACAAAGAAGCATATTAGGATAGGCAAAATCAAGAGACATGTGCAATTGTTTTGTTTTGTAAGATGGAATGATCATTGCAAAATGTAAATATGACAGCAATACCAGTACGAATCCAGACAGGTAATATAATAACCTAATGAATTGGCACAAACACTGAGTATCTATATAGTATCCACAAGAGACCTTTAACAACAGAACTGTTAAATAAGTTCTGGTCTCCATATCTACATGGCAGACCGACACTCTCTACCACAGACCCATACCCAGTTACGTACACATGTATATATATCAAGCATAAAAATTATCTAATCAGTTCAAACCAAAGGTAGTTAATAGATGCATACACACACCCAAAACTAAATACTGGATCTAAATCATTGTAAAAAATATAAACAGTGTGTGCAATAATATGCACAATATCCTACAATTTCAAAGCATGCGATTTTTATAAGATTTTTAAGACTGACAATTCAACATTTAATTACACAATATCAATTTTGTAACACAGAGCTTGTCCTTTAATTGAAGGAAGGTGCAAATATTTTACCGGTAATAAAAAACATGATAACATAAATGCTTAAAGCAAAAGACATTCAACTTAAAGTCAGTGCATTTATCAATGTGATGCTTTGTGGACATCCGAATGTATAATTACAATATATATACATGTAGCATGCCATTATACAGCATACATATGACGCTTTCCATTAGATTATGAAAATAATCTTCTGTGACAACATTAAAGTTGAGCAAAGATAAAGTTAGGTACAGAAATGGTAAACTCTGGATCTCATCATGAGCATCAAATACTTAAATCAGTTTGCTACCAAATTTAATCCAATATTCAAAGGCACAACATAAAACCGATTGACCTGATAATTAAGGAATTAAATGAATAAAAAGGTACCACACTACTGTGCAAGGTTATAATGGCAATATATCAATGCATCAATTGATAACATTGCAAGGCATCAATTCTCAAATTCACATATTAAGGTATCTGCCGACATATCAAGAGATTCGTGACAAATAGCAGGAATCAAATGGCAACATATTAAGGCATCGTATATGAAAATATATGAAGGCATAAGTGACAACATATTGAGGCATCAAATGGCAACATATTGAGGTATCAAATAGTAACATATTGAGGCATCAAATGACAGCATATCAAGACATCAAATGGCAACATATTGGGGTATCAAATAGCAACATATTGAGGCATCAAATGACAACATATCAAGGCATCAAATGGCAACATATCGAGGCATCAAATGACATTATCTGTTGAATGAGAATACGTAAGTTCTGTTGAACTGGAAGTGGAAATAATCACCTCTCGTATGATAGGATGTTCACTTTCCAATTCCACAGTTTACCCATTGTCTATGGAATCGATGTAGAAGGAATGACCTTTCGCGTGTCTACAGAGTCAAGAAAATATTCAACCGGATTAGGTCTACGTACAAAGGTAATCTTTAAACGATTAAGGTGTACCGAGTTCTTCTGGACTTTACCAGTCAATGGGTTCTGAAGTGTAACACAATGTGGACTATCCACAGAGTTGATAACAAAGGGCACAGTATAGGGGGGCTGGGATTCGGCACCTTTTCCTGTCCGTTCCATCAACAAGTAAACATAGTCACCAACTAAAACAGAGATAGGATGTGTCAAACTATTTACTCTATTCACCATTTTCACCTTTGATTTAAGTGCACGGTCCATCACATCCTCACGAATATCATCCAGGCGGTTGGCAAAGTTTTGAACATACTGATGACATTCTGCTGGCATTTTGGATAAATCTGATTACGGATCATGACAAGATAGTGGAAAAGACGGACTCTGACCATACACTATCTCAAACGGCGAATAACATAAACTGAAAGTAACCGTCTTATTCATGTCACTGCCGATAGAATTTCTTTCCATGACTTTCCTTTACTAATATATGGTGTGATCCTTTCCGCAAGTGTTCAAATGTGTACGCTGACAAGCACCTAGACAGTGATGCATGAAACTGGGTGTGAACGACTGAGCAATATCCAGGAGGCGACAGACTTCCTTGGTACATCTACCTATACATTCAGATCCTTGAACACTAATAATAGGCGAACACATCCCAAACTGAGTATACAGGTGATAAATGCAATGAGATACACTAATCATATCTTAGTTTGGGAGTGGGTAGGTAGCAATGAATTTGCTAAACATGTCAACCGCAGTGAACACAAATGAGTATGCGCTAGTCGAGGGCTTCAAGGGGCCATATAAATCCACCCCCCATACTTGAAAAGGTTTGGTTGGTGTACGGTATGCAGTTATAGCAGACTTTGTGTGGATTTTAGTCACCTTACGGGTTTGGCAAGCCCGAGAAGAACGCACATATTCGCTCATTATTGTAGATAGCTGTCGAAAGTAGTAATGACAGCGAATCAGGTCCATGGTGTGCTGAATTCCTTCATGTCCACCCATGGGGGAGTCATGGTACAGGCCAAGAACAGTTTTGATCATAACCTTTGGTAACACTAACTGGTATTGGTCCATATTTTCGGTTCTCTTTGATTTGGCTATCCGCGAATGAAACAGAAGATTGTCTATGAGAACATAATCCGCAGATTCCAATATAAAACGCCTTGCTACCTTTTGGGAAGGAGGGATAACCGAATGTTCTAGATAGTCAATTAACAGTTTCAAATCAGGGCGAGAGAGTTGTAACGCAGCTACGCTTTCAGCACTGAAATCAAAGTGATGCAAAAGTTCAATAGTGTCCATAATTGCCACATCATGCTCGTTTGCATATGTGCTGGTAGTAATTAAGTATTTCGTTACTACCATCATATATTTACATTCTTGATGTTTGCTCTGTATTTGAATCTACCAACTGAAAACAGCTGCCATTAGACTATGAATACACTATGAATACAACGATTATCGTGCAACCAGTCAGCTGATTTCACACACAATGACCACTTACTTCGCATAGTACCGTTTCTGAGAATAGTTATCTCCCCTTCTCCTAGATAACGTAGCTGCGAGAAATAATAATAAACATTACAAAAATCATAAATGGTGCACCATTGTACTATCATTAAATCTATTTCTGTTGAGACACAGAAAATGCTAGAAGTTGCCAACCAATCTCCCGTCACTAAGGGAAATACAATCTGGGGATGGAAAATATTCCAAGATAAATACATCATGTCAGCTATTAAACAGTTAAAAGGATTAAAACAAAATCAGATTTGGAAATTGTTGAATTTGTCGATCCGTCGATACAGAACTGGTAAAATGAATCAGTTATTTCGAATTTTGATATAAAGCAATTATCTAACCATTTAAACCATCACACAAATGACGCTCTTTTTCCAAATCCACAGGCGAAAGAAGATATATTTTTTACATTTAGATTTGAACAAAGAAGTCTTTGGGACAGACTTGGACCTAGAAAGCGTTAGTTACGAAGACCTCGCATATCCTCGCGAAATCTTATTGCGAGGCGAAGCCTAAAAACACAAAGCAACGGGCAGAAAACATGCCAGCGCTCCAGGTCGAGGAATACCCATAGAAATACATTATCAATAGGTCATGTCGGAATATTGATATTGTTCGCGGGGTAAATTTCAAAAAAGCGAATCGTACTCTAGACGGCCTGTTAAAAGAGCGTACGAGGACTGGGGTGGCTCGTCCAACGGCACACAAGGAAACTATATCGCCCCTACATTTAACACAAATATCCACTTACCTCAAGGGGGNGTATACATAGCTTCGATCACGTGACCGCATCCGGGTTGCGGTAAATGCGGCAGCCATATTGGATGGGTCGAAGTTCGGGCAGACATACTTGAGCATTGTTAACTATTCTCAGCGACGGCTTCTTGTGTACGTATTACATGTTGCGGAAATGGCAAGCAAAGGTTTGCTTGACTACAGACAGTCATTGGATGTTGTTTCTAGAAGGAGATACGATGAAATATGTGCGTTGATTGACAAAATAGATCCATATCAACTTGACAAGACGAAATGGAGCAAAGACATTAATCTTTGGGCAGGTGTGACGTGCGCAGACATTTTTATGTATTTAGTGAACTTCACGAGTGCTTACACTGTAGAAGAACTGAAATGCTACAAATGATAAGATGCATACAATCAATTCATCAGCGGCTGGGTACGAGACGTAGCTGTGTATAAAATCAACGATCTTTGCCTGCACACTGCACGAGTAAGTACATTTCAGGGACTCGGGGGTGTACTGTTTTTTTAGAGTAAACAATCTACCAGACGCAGTCACGTGTATATCGATATTTACATGTACTGTGTTTATAGTAAACTTTGAAAATGTGAGCATCCTCCAAGACAGTAAAATTATAAATACAACCCTGCGGGGATACTAGGGCATCCCTAGACATAGGGGCTGATCATTTGTCACTCCAGACACAGTGGTTCGTTACAAATGTCTGAAATACCGGATGCTGTACTGATATGGGTCACAGCAGTTTATTTGTGCTGTGACCCATATCAGAAATAGTTGACATTTGTAACTAACCCCTGCGCTCCAGACTAAATTGTTGACATAACAGCTATTATATAAATTAGTCTACCAGCTCTAAGAACATAAGTATATGTTTTTAACAATTAAATTATTAATAAAGCCATTTAAAAAAGAGAAATTAAAGTGTACAAATAAATACAATATTAGTACTTTAAGTACTTTTAGATCAAAGTTTTAATGTCTATATAATAGAAATCTAGTGCATATTTTACTCGCCATCATACATTGTAATAAGGGTATAGACAGTCTATATTTTTCTATTCTCATAATTGATGATTTGTATGCACTTGTAATCATCAGATTAAACATTGAGGACATACTCAATACATGTAATGGATACATGTAGCAGTATAACAAAATCATATATATTGGACAACCTAGAGCATTCAAGTTCAAAATGTATAAATGATATTTCTAAAGCATAAGTAATACTGTTATTTTTGTGTTACAGGTGATGCATTCTCAAAGATTAAGCGACACACCACTGACACAATGGATTATCATCCAAACAGATGGAAAGGTCCTTGCAGCACATTGTAACTGCATGGCGGGATTAGGAGAGTCATGTACCCATGTTGCAGCACTTCTCTACAGCATTGAGGCCACCGTCAAAGTGCGAAATTCAAAGACAGTCACCCAGGAGAAAGCGTACTGGCTTCCAGCAAGTGTAAAAGGGGTAAATTACAGTACTATTAAAGATATTGACTTCACATCTGCCAAGACTAAAAAGAAATCTCTTGATTGTCAACTTGCTGGAACACCAGTAACTCCACGTACACAACAAGAGCTTTGAGTTGCTAGCCCTCCATCTGAGAAGGACTGTCATTATTTTTACAAAGACTTAGTGCAACCGGGGCAAGATCAGCCATTCTGAGTGTAAAAGTGCCATTTCAAAAGAACTTTATTCCAACTCCTGTAAGTGCTAATTTTCCCATGATACTGTCTAAATTATTTGACAAGGAACTTTTAAGTGCTAGTTTCAGTGAAATCATGAAGAAATGTGAAAATCCTCAGATTGCGGTTTCTGAGCAAGAGGCAGCTACTGTGGAAAGTGCTAAAAAAACACAATGCAATTCTAATCTCTGGCATCGATTCAGGGGTGGTAGAGTGACAGCATCAAAAATGTTTTCAGTGTGTCACAGTAACCCAGCAGCACCGTCTCGGAGCCTAGTCGCGTCCATTTGCTACCCAGCCGAGACAACATTTAAATCTGCGGCAACAACATGGGGTTGTGAGCATGAGAAAGAGGCTATTAGGTCCTACAAGGAAGCAATGGAACTTCTCCATGAGAACTTCTCCTTGGAAAAGGCTGGATTTTCCATTAACACAGAATTCCCAACTTTAGGTGCCTCCCCAGATGGACTTGTGTCATGTGATTGTTGTGGTGTTGGTGTTGTGGAAATAAAGTGTCCCTACAGTGTCCGACATTCTTCTCTCACTAGTTACGATGGATCAAAGTCCTATTTAGAGGACACATCTGAACAACCCTATTGAGGACAGCATTTCAGATCCTTTTTATTGCATTTGTCAGCAGCCTGAGACCCCTGACAGAGAAATGGTGGCATGTGAGAACCAGAATTGCAAATTGGAATGGTTCCACTTGGATTGTTTAAAATTGACAAAGTCAAAACTGCCAAAGGGAAAGTGGTATTGTCCCGATTTTAAGAAAGCGGACTCTAATTCTAGACCAAAAAAACGAAGCAGGAAACATTAATTTGTAGAAGGTTTGAATGAATCAAAATTGAAAATGTTAGTGTACAATGTACTTGCATTTAACATGTGAAGTTTACATCATGTATCTACCAGTACTTCTCAAATTTGCGATTTGCTTATAGTGAAAGATCCAATATGTTATATGTCGGTTGACAGTTTTCAAGTGAATTCAAAAGTGTTCACATATAATGGTATGCTGCAATGTTTGTGATAAATGTTATTATTGAATAACATGTCAGAAATAAAATTATTGCATTTGATTGTGAATTATGTTATTATTTAACATATTGTGAGAACAGATCTAGAATTAACAGTACTGGTGCAACTGCTCATATAAAAAAATCAGTGTCTGCTTGAATTGCATATAAAAAAGTTTACTTACTCCACAATTAAGAATATACGCTTGATATTACAGTAATCTGACCCAAGGTAAAAGGTTTGAATTTTGTTTTTACGTTTTCGAAGTCTTGTACAAACAATAATGGGGAAAAAGAATGACCATAAAAAGTTTGGTCTTTGGTAAGATTTTCTGGGTCAATAGGGTCATGTCAAACAAGAACATTTTTAATGTTGGTGGTATATATTATTTATAAAAGTGCTTATTGTATAATAATTAGTTACGTTCAAATGATAATAAAACAACAGCATTTTCATTATCACTTCACACTTTAATTTTCAGACTGTCAACATCAGGGTCCTGGAGGTATGAATTTGTACACATTTAAATACACAGTAGGTGCTATATCTGACGTGAACTGAAAAACTATATATTTCTATTTTCACTCCAGGATTCAAAACTATGTAATTAAAACATCACTGAAGCTATTGCTTGGGTGGGCATCATCCATTATATCATACATAGCATAACAAAACAGGCTTTTCATAAAACATTCACTTATGATAAAGAACTGTTAATAGTTTTGGATACACATACATGTACATCTAATCAGTATCAAAGACAGCAAATAATTATATAACCTTCTGTCACGGTCAATTATTGTTTACATTTAATTTACACATGCAGAAGTACGTAGTGTAACAAAAAAATAACTAATCAAAAGGCACAACAGATTTGGATAAATTTGTCAGAGCGCAACATGCTGTAACAATTTTGACAAGGGTGGGCACTGAATTGTCTGATGATGCAAGGAAATCAATTGGAATAGTTTTGTGGAGAATTTCAAACTTGTTTCGAAGTAGACCTATTACACGCTCAACATGAATCCTAACATGTGCCAGTTTACTGGTACTTTCAATGTCTACTGCTGACAGTTGTGGTTTCCCTCTGGTGAAAGCAGGAATCTTCAATTCACAACCAGCTTGTGCAACACTCTCAGCAATGTCAAAACCTCTATCTGCAACAACTTTGTCTCCATAAACCAGTTTATCCAGAAAACCACATGAGTTTGTTATGAACTTTTCTGAAGCTCTTCCACCATATCCATCACTGATGAAGCTGATGGACCCCTGTGGTGTGATGCCTATCAGGTACTAAGCAGTGTTATGGTGTTTATAGTTTGACCATGTTTGGGCACGTGCTTTCAAGCCAGAGGGTCTTTCAATGAAGATTTCAAAGCAATCGATAATGACAGCTGCACGAAGTCCAAAGTGCTTCCGAAACGCCATGGGCATGGTTTCCTGTAGCTCCTCCCTATGTGGCCAGTAGATCAGTGGTTTCGTTTTCACAAACATCACATTTAAACAATTCAAAAATACCTTGCTGATGGTGCTGGGGGAAACTTGAAACATTTCAGCCAAATAATGACACGGGAAGGCTAACTTCAGTCTGATAAGGACAACCATCATCTGCTGAAACTTGGTCAGAGCACTGCTGTGGGTTGAATGAAATGATGTTTCCAAGAAAGTGAATAATGTCATGAGAATTTGGAATGTGGCGATTCCAGTCAACATTTTAATCCTGTCATCATTTCCCTGTAACCCTTCTTCAGTTATTGTCATGTTTGCAAGTTTCTGTTTTAGTTCAACATTCTCCACTTTGATTCTGTTATAATCACTTTCTATAGCACTTATTGCACTAGAAGACAGTTCTGTCTGTACATGTTGGGCACAGTCACTTGTTACCTCAGGGTGATCCTGTGTTGTAGCATCTGTAACCTGCACTTCATCTTGTCGACACTGGTTGAAAAGTTGAAGAAGTGATTGTGCAGCTACAACATTCTTCTTCTTTTCCTCTCGTTGCTTGATTCTAGTACCACGTAGAGGGGTTGGCAAAGTCAGAGTTGCTACCTTGTGGTGGCCCAGCTTCAGAGAAGGTGCCCAGTCTATAGTGACTTCTGGGTAGAGAGATGATGGCTTGCCTGTAAAAATTAAGACTATATGTACAGACACTGTTTATATCACATTTGATAATGCATCATAATAACAGATTTGTATTCCAGTATGAACACCATGTACATTATACAATACATATATGTATAAAAAAAAACTTAGTCTTCGATTAATTATATAAATATACCATGACACACACAAAAATTACTAATAATACTTATACAAAAAAAACACACCTGTAATATGCTTAAAAATAGTTATTTCATAAGCCTATTAAAAGAATATTTTGTATTAAAGTACCCTTTTTAATATTTTTTTATAGAATTTCAGGCTCAAACAAATCGTTCTTCGCCCTTATAACACACTGTATCTTATCGATAATCGATGGCCGATCTACTGAGATGGGGTGTTTTTCAAGACCAAGCAAATATCGGCGTAAATATTTGAAACCACTGTCATTTTTTTTACATCCTCCGACAGAACATATGGCAACCTGGCTATCCATTTTGTGACCAGGGGACTTGAGTTCCACGAACAGCTGCGAGTTAATTCTTTTGAATTTATTTCAGACGGGCTATGCAACAATCAATCATAACACAAAACAAAACAAAAATCTGGGTGGGTTTTCCTCTAGTGAAGCTCCAACAAAACGCATGTATTCCACTAGCTTCCATTGTTAATATCAAAACGGATTCGTCGAATTTCGACCGCTGAAAAACTATTTAACCACTACCTATGCACTCAGACGGTAATCCAGAACACTTACGGGTATCACAAGTGCCTAACACTATCTCGGCTACTCCATCGCGGGACATAATGTGTAATGGCGACTCGCCATCGGTTCCACGAGATCGTGGTAACGACCTTTCGAACACCCAAACGTCTGGCTGGGTAGTCTCCGTGACATTAACTAGTACATCAGAGAACTTTGTAATGACATAGGGCACTTCATCCACAAAGTTATCTTCATGTACCTCAGCAGGATTTCAGGCAAACAGCACATTCCCACGGATTCACATTCAACTTCAAATGAGCACTGCCCACCGCCGACGGGATGCTCGGCCGACGAATGCCCTGGATGGTTACTATGGTGACCGTTGTTTGAAATAGTGCGGACATAAACTTTTACTAAATATATTATTTGCGGCGTTAAATGCAAAAAAAAACATGAAATAATATCAACTTTCAAAAATGAAAGGAATACAAAGCGTTGTTTATTATGAGATTATAGTGTTTTGTTTTGTTTTAACAAATCAGTTGATCGGCGCAAGTCAAACCTTTGAAGTTTGTGTGTAGGCTGAAGTTCTGGCTGTTCCTTTTTTATGGTTTTCTGTCCGATACTGATATCAAAATATATTTTTTTACAAAACTTGTTACAATTTTTTATTGTAGTTCATAGTAACGAAAATAAATGAATTGAATGGATTTTTTTTTCATGCCGCAATGTACATGAAAAAAGCCATTCAATACATATGTGTACTGTTGATATTGCTTGCGTCCGGCGAATGAATGTCTGTGTCCACAGAAACAACATGGTCAAGCGAGCAATGTCTGTGTCCACAGAAACAACATGGTCAAGCGAGCAATGTCTGTATCCACAGAAACAACATGGTCAAGCGAGCAATGTCTGTGTCCACAGAAACAACATGGTCAAGCGAGCAATGTCTGTGTCCACAGAAACAACATGGTCAAGCGAGCAATGTCTGTAGACTCCAGATAGGCAGGATTGGTTCATCATTGTTCACGTCAACAATGTTAACAGTATCAAATGAGACATAGGCCATATTGCTGTCGTCCGGTCCTTCTATATCCGTATCAATAGTACAATCGGTAACAGTATCAGATGAAGCATAGGCCATATTGCTGTCGTCCGGTCGTTCTATATCTGTATCAATAGTACAATTGGTAACAGTATCAGATGAAACATAGGCCATATTGCTGTCGTCAGGTCCTTCTATATCCGTATCGTCAATCGGTAACAGTATCAGATGAAACATAGGCCATATTGCTGTCGTCCGGTCCTTCTTTATCTGTATCAATAGTACAATTGGTAACAGTATCCTTCTCCTTTGGTTCTTGATCTATCTCACTGACATTCGCAACTGACTTATTCAGAGAAGGACCTGTCTGGTCTTTAGCCTGACAATTTGATGCACAATCCCCACGACAATAAATTTGAGTGTCGGTAGCAATATGAACAGTTTTTGTACCAGTGTTTGGTTTGGACAACAGACGCTGACGCCTTCGGCGTCGTCGGTTCACTAGAGAGCTGTCAATGTCAAGTTATTTAATAAACGTTATCTTCAGCTCACCATCAATGCTGTGTTGTTTATCATATAACAATTGTAACATATAACATATAACAAACGTGCATGAATAAATACAGTCAGCACCGTTATCCAACCTTGCCCTCACGAGGGAGTTATTTTTTGAAGTTGAATGGCCAGTGAGAAAAGTTCGAATTTGCGAAGAATCCCCTGGCGTGAATTTATTTGTTATTTACATGGAAACCTGACTACAGTTGGTAGATGCTACAACTATGGTGGCTGATATATGACATTTCGTCTTTTCGCTTTGTCGCCCGCGAAATAACGCCAAGCGAAATAACGAAATTGGTACAGTATCCTTCAGTATGTTTTAACCCGCCAAAGCGAAATTACGAAATAACGCCAAACCGAAGTGAAAATAACGCCAAAGCGAAAAGATGAAATGGCGTCTTTTCTCCCTCTTTTTGGCGTTATTTCGTTAACTAGTTTTGGCGCTTTTTCGTCTTTTCATCTTTTCATCGTTTCGCTTTGGCGCTTTGGCGTTATTTCGTCTTTTCGCTTTGGCGCTTTGGCGTTATTTCGTTATTTCGTTATTTCGTTATTTCGCTTGGCGTTATTTCGCGGGCGACAAAGCGAAAAGACGAAATGTCATATATCAGCCACCATATACAACAGCCTCCTTATTAGATATGTCGTCAAAAACTGAGGAAACCGTGGCTGGTAGACACGTGGCAGCGTTTGAAGTGTGTGACAGAGCGTAGGACAACAGCTGATTGTAACTCTAGGTGAGTTGAACAGGAGCGTGCACCACTCAGTGCTTCCTTTTTGATGCTGACACAATCTTATTTTATGATTAGACATACACATGATATGCCTTGTCTCAAACTTTTGATTGTTCAAACAATGTACAATCTTTGATGAGTTTTCGTTCGTGTCAATGCAACGGTTCAATGTCTGCCAACTTAATATTTGTTAAAGTTTCATTACCGCTAGATGATAATTCATCACTGAAAAAATTGGGCAAATCCAAGCAAAGAGGGGGAGATCGTTTGATTCTGTCATGGTTAGTTCAGTGCAGTGTTACTAACAGACGATATTTCTGAAAAATTGTATGAGTGCTAAAATTGTTTCATTGATTATTTGTACGATATTGCAGTCCTTTCGGGGTTTTTTTTGTTGTAATAAAAGTATCTTTTAAATGATTTCTTGATTTTTTTTCACACATCTGCAATAACATTGTGAAGTCACATAATGCCCAGCGATAGTATTGGATGTTGTAGTTCCGGTAAGTGTTGTATTAATACGCTAGAATCGTGTTTCATGCAAATGTAAATTTACAATTTTAAACAGTGATTGTGTATAATTATAGCATTTGTACGCGAATAACGTACAGGTCCAATGTGGTATATTAGTGAGAGTTGTTCATTTTCTATGCCCCCTTTTCAGACGTTGTATGAACAGTATATATGTGTGTGTGTGTGTGCTCATACGGATGTTGGCTGCTACCTTAGTCCGACATTACACATCAGACAATAGCTTATAACCTTGGATGACGTACATGTATATATCTCGGTAGACATTGTCCGGGCGTGTTCTCGGTGGTTCCTAAATACCGACTGTCCGGAACAGTGTACTAATACGGCTCCGTCGACGTCAAATCTGATCGCTATGGACATCTTCGGACATATGTTCTTACATGTAGGCTTTACATGTTTTTTCAATAAACCGTAAAATATGTTGTTTCTCAGAGGTCCTATATGGTTAAATGCAAACGGGCAATATTTACAAAGTACAGCTACACATGTACAAAATAACCCGGTTACAACGACGATTACGAGAACAAAAGAGGTGATATTATACATAGACACGAACAGCAGCAACTGTAGCATCAGAACATGGCTTAAGCAGCGGCAACATGCAGTATTAAATGTTTAACTGTTTTCAACGTTGAGTGCAGTCATTGAAACCTGTTCATATCATGAAATAACCAAGAGCAGTCAGCAGTGTGTTTTAACATTTGTAACATAACAACTGTTGACAGGAAAAGCCTTGATGGACTTTCAAACAATGGCATGTTTATTATACCTAAATAAATTCCTACAGCATGACACGTGTCGATTAGAACAAATATGACAGGCTAATTGGATGTCAGTTTTAATCTTGAGTTTAAAATTCAAATTGAAGTTATCTTATTAATACAATTTGATATACAGTGCAGAGAAAATCTGTAACAACGTAGTCAGTCTATACAGCCAACACGCAAATTTACAAGTTAGGATTTTAACCCTCAGCCTGAACCTCTGAACACAACACAGTTTTTTTACCAACCGAGCAACCAGATCAGCATACTCGAAATCCCCGAGGTTACATGTACGCTCAAATACGTTCTTGACCTACCGTTTAGAGTTCGGAGGGTCCCGGGTACGAATCCCGGTCTGGTCGTTCAATTTCTCTTCTTCTATTAAATATTGACGAGCTTACCAACCCTTGTTTCAAGCACTGGGAGAACATTTGGCAAGGGGATGACCAAACCAGGGTTGTGAATAGTTTTGCCTTTGGGGCAAATATTTAGAAATAGGAGGGAGAAATGTAACGGAACTTAACTGGGTCGATCGCCAAGCATTTCTCTTGCATCTTATAATGATGTTCTACTGTGCATATTAACTTAAATGTGCAATTTAACGAGGTTCCACTATATACAGAAAATTAAGCCCCGATATAACGATGGTCTACTGTACAATCAAGCATAGGTGTCATATATAGCGAGGTTCTACTCTACACATAAACCGAAGTGTCCGATATAACGAGGTTCCACTTAACACATACACTGATGTGTCCGATAGTACGACGTTCTACTGTACGCATACACTTAGGTGTTCGATCTAACGAGGATCTAATTTGTGTTCCTAAACTGAGGAGCCCGTTCATTGGAGATTCTGCTAACTATACACAATACTTGTCTGATATGTTCTTAGTGTTGGTGTGAACAATAAATCGTTGGGATATATGTGTCTATATTAAAGATAAAGTTACGATGTGGACGTCAGTCAGCAGGAGCTAACCTTATCAGTCAGAAGTGTTTCGTAGTCGACGCAAACCCTAGGCCTGATACTATCAGAATATACAGTCAGTATTTGGTGCTTCATGTATAACCGACCACTCATCTCAGAAAACCCACATTTATCGCCCAGCACAGCAAGAGAAGATGTTTCGGTAAAAAAACAAATCACTTTAATAATAGTGTTTTGTTTCATTTAATCTCTTTACGGTGCTAAAGCGTATATAAAGAGTAGAAATTTGAGATAGAGGGACTCATATATATATCGCTTGTCAACACATTGGAATCTCAATGGAGCACAGTTAAATTCGTGTCGATGTATTTTTCAGATCGTTGAATGAAGCGGAATCTGATAGCGAAGACTTCAAGTGTACGTATTATCAGTACTGTTTCCATGTAGAAAGAGTTTTTGTATTGATATTGGGCAGAAACGAAATATTATAATTTGGAAGAAGTATATATGATCGTTGGTTTGTGTACTCTTCAGATTCGGAAAGGACGTAAATATAAAGAAAACCATCTTAAGTAGGTATACATGTAGGACTTAGTTAGTCCAGATTATGCATTTCGAAATCCGGAATTGAGAGTATTTCGAATCAAATGTTTCTTCTATATAAGAAGTGAAAAAACCACACTTTTTTGTGATAATTAGTAATCACGTATGGTATTACTGTTTCATTACGTCTATTTTTGATTAATGGTCACTGTTTTCGTAGATGGAATAAACTGAGAAAATTAATATTCATTAAATTGTAACATTCAAAATCAGTCAAAATATATTGTTTTCAAAGCTTTCCTTTGGAAGGAAAGCGGATTTATCTAATACATACACTGACCCGTATAACAAATGAATGGACAGCCAATCAATACAGTAAATATAATTACAGATCGGAAAAAGGCACGCGAACATAGAACTTAACCTTCACAGCTACCTGTAAGTACAGGTGCGAACCTTTAACACGTTGTAGGGATTAGTACAAGTGTGGAGCTGTTCTGAAGTCCAACCCGAGAAGTTACAATACCTGCATATACAGGTTTAATGGAAGCGCCGGGTTTACACTTCTATCTGTAATATCGACAGTTCTGTGTAAGAATTCTCATCGTATATCACGTTGACGTTTCGATTTGTATGGGATCAAGAATCACACGAAAAAGAACGTATATGTATATGTGCTGATAGAATTGTGGACGACGTAACATTAGCTGATACAGCTGGACAACAGACAAATGGATTATAACCTGAGTAATTAACAAAACTGTGTACGATATAACGTTTAATAATTCCATGTTAACATTTTTCAGGGGCGTTTTGATGTTTACGGAATCTTAAATTAGATGAAAAATATAAGATTGAAACTACTCAAGTTGGAATTTGTTACCGTTTATTTGTGAGAGATTAAAGCCGTCTCGGATAGAGCACTATGAGCCCCGTGTAGATAATTTAACTCTAATTGCGCTAACTCGTGTCCTGGAACGCTGGCGCTTGTTAAATTCCAATAGCTGCACAGAAACACAACATTACCGAAGGAGCAAGCAATTCCGATATCAATGGGAGTTATCAAATTTTATATTTTGTTTTCTTGAAAGCAAATTGTCTTTGCTTCACCAGAAGTACATTAAGGAGTGAAGTAATCGCCTGTCGACTGTGTACTGAAAAATGTCAAAGTGTTGTAGGGCGATTTCTGTTTTTCTATTTCTGGTGTACTGGTATATAGTGTAGATCCCACTGCGTTCAGCGCCATGTAGAGTGCGCGGAGTTGTTACAACGCTCTGCTGTGTTATAGGGAGGACATTCCTACCAGTCGTACACATGTAGTGTAAAACTCTACATTTTCTACAACATACATGTACCTACTCATTATGGAATACAGTTATAATAAGGATCCAACGGAACTTCTTACCAATACGTAAGTGCATTCTTTGATGATTTTTTTCATTTTTTTTTAATAGTATAAATAATTGACAAATTCATAATACTGTCTAATTCGGATATTACATCAGGGTTGGTACTATTGTTGTCCAGTCTTGACTGGTTTCGCTGTACGTTCGGACAGAATTGTTAAGCTATCCGGTCTTGACAAATTTCATGTCGATGGACGATTGTTTATATTACATACTGTACATTTACTTAAACTACAATGTACGATCATCTGGCAATACGAAAACTCGCTATGAGAGGCATTACAAAAAGTGAAAAAATAAATTGTATTAACCAGACATTAACATAAGTCAGGTTTGTGTAAGCCTACCATCTATTAATTCGGTCGGAATAGATACGTCTTTTGGAATAAAAGGTTCGTTTACAGAGGATTGTACCTTGTTCGCTTTAGTTAGTTATCAATGTAAGTTATTGATTTAAATATTTGACAATATCTATTTCCAGATTACTTGATTCTTGGTTCAGGAGGTTCTATGCTATTATAAAATATATTGATATAGAGATAAATTGTAATTGTCATAATGATAAAGTATGACCTGAAATATGAGCAATGCCGTGTTTAATTACATGCAGTATCTTAAATTATTTCAGATAAACGTGTCGGCTGCAACGATACCGCAAGAGGTTAAGCTTGTCCAATTAATATACAAGTTACATGTAACTCAATGATATGTTTATGCAAGTAACATTTTTCGAGTAACATTACAAACTTGTCAAGTGCATAGAAAAGAATTGAGATGCAAATTATGGCCAAGTATCCAAAATCAGAAAGTGTTGTAAACACCCGTTGTATTAATATCTGTCTGATCTCGAATGGAAAGTTTTATTTCAGATTTCTGAGGTCTTACTAACAATGTTTAAACTGCTCATGTGTTATTTTATTAATCAACACACTGACATTCGTGCCCTTTGTGTATCTTGTTTTCGTTTTGGTTTTCAATTTAGACAGGTTCACTGGTGCTCAATAAGGCAGGTTCAGAGGTGTTAAAAGATAAGTGCAGTTATGTATAGTTTGAGCAGAGTCAATAGCATTTGGTTTACACAGGTTAGTTGTTGTTCGGTGTGGGCAGATTCCGGTGGGCGGATATCTCAAGTGATACCTCGTGCATACATTTTTTTTTATTTCATTCAATTTTTCAAACATCTTGACGCGATATTTCGCGGAATTGTCATACAGCGATGCATTCATTCGCGTGATAACAGCTTGAAATTTACAATCTGCATTATACATTTTGTCGTTAAATGTAATAGTATGATGTTGTTAGATTCCTGATATTGTGGAGAAATGTAATCTACACTGTGAAAAACAGTGTCGTCTTTGCAAGGACGAAAACATTTTAACGTGGAAGCATTCAAACGTAGTTTAAATAGTAAATAAAACATATGCATGTGAAGTCCCAGACGGGATGCTTGTAGACTTTAGCGAAACCGAAATATTTTTCGGACTAAAGGGTGCGCGGAAAAAATCAAATATCTCATTCTCGGGTAAACATACTGTAACATGCCCAACCGTGGCATTATGCCTCGGTTGGAATTATGTTATAGAATCCTAGCCCTCGACCAAGATTACCTGATCTCGCTGAGTTACAAGAAATATATTTTATTTGTGTTTATGGAGAAGGTTCAGTGGTATTCGGTTTAGACAGATTCAGTGGTATTCCGTCTTGACTGCTATAGTGGAGTTCAATTAAGCAGGTTCAGTGGTATTCCGTCTTGACTGATATAGTGGAGTTCGATTAAGCAGATATAGTGGAGTTCGATTAAGCAGGTTCAGTGGTATTCCGTCTTGACTGATACAGTGGAGTTCGATTAAGCAGGTTCGACAGTGGTATTCCGTCTTGACTGATATAGTGGAGTGCGAGTAAGCAGGTTCAGTGGTATTCCGTCTTGACTGATATAGTGGAGTTCGATTAAGCAGGTTCAGTGGTATTCCGTCTTGACTGATAATGATATAGTGGAGTGCGATTAAGCAGGTTCAGTGGTATTTTGTCTTGACTGATATAGTGGGGTTCGATAAAGCAGGTTCAGTGGTATTCGGTTATGGCAGGTTAGTGATGTTAGAACATATTGAATGTTTAGCATACCTACTAATATAATTGATTTTTTGTCAATGTTTTGAAACAAATGGAATTAGATTTCCGGCGCCTGTATTGGTCAACTGTAGTTATGTATTACTGAATAGCTATATTGATTCACAATTTGGACTGAGCAATAAAATGAATCCACCAGACCTAGCTATAACCCACAAATATAAAATTTTTACCCCCGTGACGATATCGTCTCGTTCGACACATATATCAGTAAGATACAAAGATATTGAACACATTCCAGATTTTGCCAACTAGAATTAACATGTATCTGCTGTCTACATCCCACTCCTGTTAACGCCGTAAAGGTGTGGACACCTGGCGCTGATATCGTAGAACTTCCTAACTCTAGTAACTGTTGTATTAACCTTCTGATGGTATTTCGCTGATCAGATATCAGTAAGATACTACAGCTGTGCTAGACCTTAATAGTAAAGCAAAACGTGTTTTAAATGTTAATTATGGGGCATGGGTTAATGCGATAAGTAATTGGATGGATTAAGGTTGAAGGGATGGGGGTTGTGTGGGGATCAGATTTGTGTGTTCATTCTTTAGAAGTCATTCATATTATTTCGAATATAACTATTTTATTTCCAATCCCATTTAGCTAACCAGGGGTTTAGGAGATCCTTGTTACTACGGAAACATCTTCTTTTCCAGAGTTTGTAAAAGTACGAGTACAAACAAAAGTACGAGTACAAACACATATCTGTTTCATATTAGCCGACATTCCTTGATACACTGTAGTTTCCGCTGACCCGGCGTTGTTTTGACTGACTGACACGTTTATGTAACAAATAGATCATTGTTCTACTGCAAATATACACAATGTCATGTTATTCTCAACGTGTTGATTACGATGGCTGTCTATTCAACCTGAAATCATTATGTTGGGCAGAGATTTACAAATAATTCTCTTTTTTTTTTTTAACTTTGACAAGAAGTTCCAAATAAACCTCCGGTATTCTGCATATTAGATCAATCGAATTTCAATTCTTTTCTCTATTTACCGTTGGTAATGATAACAATAAAAAGAATGCCTCTTTTCCTGTAGTTTATCTTTGTTGACAGAGTAATTTATTTTAATGGACAGATATTTTGGTTTTAAGTTCCTCTTTTTTTGGAATAACTTAAAAAAGAATCCTGGCGACAGTTATAAATCCAGACGAGACTTATCGAGAGGTCGGCAAGGAGCGAGACCCAAAAACAGCTGCGATAGATATTGGATTTCCAAAGCGTTTGTTTGACTTGGCCTGAGTTTGATGTCAGAGCGACCTGCTATCTGGTGTATAAGATATATGAAGCTCTGACATACACACATCTCAGAGTAAATGAGGATCTTCGATACCCTTCTGTAATCTTTTATTTTGCAAGGCGGATTTCTTTTTTGTGTCGATTGACAAAAACGTTGTTGAGCATGCATTCTAATATATTCAGTTTCTTGCCCGGGTTCAGCCATCATTTAGTTAATATGTAATTATGATTTTAATCGTACCAATTAGTTGTCTTCGTTTCAGCTCGTAATTTAAAAACAAAGGCAAATTTATAGTTTAGATCAGTTTCTGAATATTACTATACATTTAAGTATTGGTTTTTGCTTAGGTCGATTTCATAGAGTGATGGATTGAGTTGGTCTTGAAATAAATATTAAACTGTGGTTAAATTTGTTTCAAGCCAACTCAATGCATCATTCCATGAAATCGACCAAAGCAAGATTCAATCCTTATATTTCTATCAACATGTGGGTTTTTTCAACAATTTGAACTTGTGAAATTTCATTTTGATAGTTTGTCCCAGATTTCGGGGCTTGTGTAAGTCTACGTATTGACGTTATTTAAAAATGTTACAGTCCGTAATTGAATGATCATTACCAAAATGACGTTGTACGCTGATAGTTCAATACAACAAAATTATGAAGAAAAAGACACAAAAACATAGTTTAAATGTCATATTTATTTTTTATTCATGAATTCATAAGTTTAGATATATCATTTTCTGATGCGTCATCGCGGAAGAATAACGTCTAGACGTAGTGCGCAGACTCAGCCGCGAATTTATCATATTTAATTAAATAACACATTATATAAGTCTTTTCTAATTTGTAATGATTAATGTTCAAATTATTTAAATATTAATCATATATATAAATATATATATTCAATATTAAATATATCCATTTTGTAGTCCTTGTGCTGCTGATAAGATGATAAGATGAAATGTGTTATTCTTTTTCTAGTACTTTAAAAATATTAATATAACTATTTATTAAATAATCTGTATTATTGTAACATTTAATAATATGCCTACATTACCTTGTACAAAAATGTAAGAATGTAATGTGTGATTAAGAGTGTGGTGTTTAACAGCTAATTAATCAGTTAATTAATCAAAATTCCTAGATGTTATAAGTATCTTAACTATCATAAAAATCATTGAACATCTATAATTATCCAAGCTATCATTTCCATCCATGTGAGCTAAAAGTGATCACGGCCTATGCTAATTCAATTCAATTCAATTCAATTTATTACCAAATGCACATTGCAAATAGGCATACAGAAATATACATATAGATAAATACTTTACAAATATCTTGTACAATGGCCGAGAACATATGCAATAGATTCAATTCCATACATAATATTTACAAATTATGAAATTGACATCAGTTTGGGAAAACTTTAAGGTTTTCCTAAGGTATCTTAGCGGACTTTTATGAAGCATAATTTAGTAGCATAATTTAGTTGTTTATGAAATAATACAAATAAAGCCTTAATCTAACCAAATTTCTAGGAAATAACAAAACTTCAAAGTCAATCATACAACCTCAACATGAAGGTAGAAATTTCTATTTAGTTAAAAAAAATTGCTAGACAGTAGCTCTATTAATTTAAACATAGAAGGACGAATACGATAATATGGCTTGATATACGATACTCTTAATTCTGAAAATACAGGACACATAAGAATGAAATGAAACTCATCCTCGACATCTCCAAGATCACATAAAGTACACAATCTCTGGTTTCGAGGCACTGCATTATGTCTCTTTGTATGTCAATGATTGCGAAATGCATTTTTTAACAGAAGGGTGTCCTTCTTTAGAGCTACAAACTATTAATATATTGTTAATGATGTATGCAGACGATATGGTGTTATTGGCCGAAACTTCTGAGGGATTGCAGAAAATTGGTACACATTGTGCCAACCACACATCTCCAAAACCCAACGTACACAAATCACGTCTCAGATGATAAACCCAATTTGCTTTACAATTTGGTTTCCTGTTATAAAGCTCTAAAAGTTCATCGTAACAGGCCCTCAAAATACAGTTATTAGTCTTTAATATTTACAGCCAGTACTTTACAATAGCAATCCTACGCTGTATATGCAAAGGGTAAAGACCAAGTTCAAAATACACCATGGCATTATTTACTTTTTTCCTGACACCCAATACGGTTTTCAAAAATAATAAATATATATTTTCAATCTGCGGTGCAGGACTATAACCCCCTACTTCACACCCGTAATTCACAATACATGATATATAAGTATCAAATAAAGATAACATCTCTTACATTTGGGATAGATAACAACAAAAATGTCTGCCTCTTGGCTGTTGGACATGAACTTTAAATTGGAGATAGGATATACATTTGAGGGGGGCCTATTTGAGATTGCTATTACTAAACTTTACTATTATTAATATGTGAATATTGGTAATGTATTTTAAATTTGTAATAGATTGTGAACTATTATGTAGTGCTGTTATATTCTATATTATCTGTTTAAAAGTGTTATGTAAATATTTGACTGTAAACTCTACATATGTATAAGTATAAAAACATATCGATTATATATAAAAATATTTGAACCCCGAAAAAGTATTAAAACCTTATTTTTACCCAACAAAGCTACAAGTCACACAGGTAACTTTCACACAGGTAAGTTACCTGTGGGGTAAGTAAGAAACAGACTATAATTGGTTTGCCATTGTCTTCCTAAATCAACATTTTCCTTTGTTATATAAAAAGTGGGGGAAACGAGAATACCCCGATCACACTGACACAAGAGGCAGAATGGGTAGCTGGAGGGAGAATTTCTATGGCAGTACACGAATTGTGATTACCGCTAGCAACAGCTGATTGATTGTCTTTGGTCGCTTAAATAATTCCTTGTGTAGCTTCAGTAAAAATATAAATATAATAACATCGTCTTTATTTACAAGTTGTGCTAAAGAAATGTCAATAGATATATCCCTTATCAAAATCTGAAAAGTGACTATTTCAAGCTATGTTAAAATTACATAGGAGCCTGCCTCTTCCTTTTCCGAAGTGCTACGAGATTTATGCTGCTGTTTTTACTGTTTTCAATCTCTTATACGTCTGGAGTGATTTCTTTGAATCACTCTACTAATTATTTAGATGATTAATTAACTTAATTACAGCATGGGGGTCGGACAATGGAATATCAGCCGAAAATTGTTTTTCTTAAAAACAAATCGTATTTTTTTATTGTTTGGCGAAATAAATAATTCATAAGGCATTCCTGCTAGATTGCTTTTGAGATATCGTCCGTAAGACATTTCTGATAGAATGGTTTCGAGGTCACGCATCTATAGATATATCTTAAAGAAGGGTTTTGAAGTCTCGCAAATATAAACATGTCTGATAGAAGGTTTGTGAAGTATTGTACGTAATACATTTCTGATAGAAGGGTTTGAGGGTTCGCATATGTAGATATATTTGATAGAATATGTCGGCTGTGACACTCATATATTGTAGATGAGAGAGTGGAGCTGATTGAACGTTTTTGTACCGACGAACAATCGAGACTGTAGCTTTTGACACTATCTTCATTTTTAGGACCGGTCATGAACATGATCTGTCTTGTCTCGAACCCGACATCATTTGGTGTCCCGAACGCACGGTAGTTTAAATGCTAGCGTTTGTTTGTAAACATTGACATGAGGTTTGCGGAAAGAAATCCGCCAATATTTACATATATTCATACGCGGTGAACTGGGTCACGTTTTACACTCTAGTTATTGAGAAATAAACAGACTTCTTCACATTTAGGTTATCGATTCAGAAACAGTAGCAATTGTAAATATATATCATTATATAATATTGTATAATAGGACTAGGTTACATCTTTTGTATTATTACAAAAACAATAAGAGAAAACACATGTAATAAACCAGGTAGTAAATTACCCAGTACATTGCCCTCAACAACGACCTTAGCTAAACTATATTAACTACTGATACTTTCACTACATCTTACATCTAACTCTACAGAACACATTACTGACACAAAACAAATTATCTACAATGTTTATATCATGAGTGTTAGAGTGGGCGGGAGTGATAGAAATTTAAAATCCTGCCGACTTTCAAAACAGTAAGTGACATGATCTGTACTGCACGACAGAAAAATTGAAAGTGAAGCGTTACTCTGAAATTTCTATACACATATCTGAATTTAGGCTTAATTCAAAATGATTGGATGCTTCTTACCCTATTTCATGGGGAAACACAACGTGTCCACCATCTGTTTACATCGTTACTACGTACTGTAGGAAAAAGTCCGAGAGGATCGAAGGGATTATAATTCGCGAAGTTATGAGAGTTAAGAAGAACACCTTTAGTCTACTAAAGTCTGTATTGAAAACTAATATTATAGTATGCATAGCAAAATATTGTTATGCCAGATTATATTACTCGAAGCTGGGGTTTTCCTCCGTGTTAAATTCATGTAAAATTGATCTGCTTAATACCGGTAGTGCAAACTTGTAAACACACGCACACTGGAGAGCGAACACGTGTGTAGCAGTAAACGTAAGGATGCTTCCTCCTACGATTAATAACATATTATCACAACATGTACAATACATACATTAATAGTTCAGTCGTCATGCAGTTTATGGTGCAATCTTTCTGCCCTACACTGTCTACTGTCGCAGTAAAGAAAATTAAAACCAGAAAGACCATCAGGTTAGGGTGATAGCTAAGGTTTATTACTGTATTATTATTGTTACGTACTATTGCATGAATTATGACTATATGTCATGAAATAATATTGTATAAAAGGATTACGTAACATATTTTTTATTATTACAAATACAGTAAGAGAAAAACACATGTAATAAACTAGGTAGTAAATTGCCCACACCTGAGTGACATACATTTTGCGAGGTATTCCTTGTATGGCTATGATTTACTCCCTTAAAGATTATCGATTGAAGGGTTGTACATTACAGACTTTGGGTAGTATCCCTAAACCTGATGAACAGGAACATTAAAATGTGCCGTTAAATTTGTATATTAACATCAAAATTACATTACCTGTCTTTGATTATATCTGTTTAGTATATTTTAAACCCCACGTATATGTACATTATATTCGCTGTCGCTATATTTGTGAACAGTTTAACTCTGAAATGTATCGGAAAAAACCCACATGCGCATCTCTAACAAGCTAACTATGATTGAAAATGTTTTATCATATAACGACTTTCATTTTGGTGTACGCATACAATGCACTAAATGGAACAGTTCTCCAGTATCTACAGGAGCTTGTTACACTGTATCACTGCGGTCGGAGACAGAATCATTGCTGTGTGTCCCAAAATCTCGTACTGTGACCTATGGAAACCGGTGCTTTTGGAGGGTTTCGGCCACGTTGTGAAATAGCTTACATCTGCTATTAGAAAGACAAATACCCTGGCCAAATTCAAGAAAAATATAAAGAACTACCTTTCCACGTCTGCATGTTAGCGTTTTGCACAGACGTCATGTTCATACTACCCTTTATTTATTAATGTATGTGCACATTGCGATGCTCATCTTCTTGCTTAATGTAAAATGGGGATTGTTAGCTGTTTTTGTTTATCAATGATAACTATTACTTTTATTTTTATGTTTTAAAGCGCTTTAGAGTAATTTTACAAATTATATAGGCCATTATACAACTGTTGCATTTTATTATCATCATTATTATTATTCATTTGTGGTAGGCATCGATGCAATGATAGTTTACACACGAAATTGTTATTGTTTGGTGTCTTATTTTGTGTTCATTAGGCCATATTTGTATTGAAGTTGAGTTTTTACATTTAAAAGGTAGACGAGCAGGGCTTTTACTATCAAGAAAAGGAAAGGTACTGTAAGAAAAACAAAATAGTGACCATTTATACTACAGCTTAGTTATGGGCAGTCTACTCATATTCTAAGTAGAGATTGACTTTAGCTGCTGATGAAGAAGAGTTTGGAGTGTCCTTTATTTCAGATGTAGAAGTATATAAACGATCGGAAGGGCCAATTGTTTTGATATGTAAAGACAGCACATCGTCAATATATCTTAATCAAATTGTAGGAATTTGCTTGGGTTGTTTATACCGTCCTGATCAACTCTTTTATTAATCAATTTATCCCCATATGAAAACAAAAATATGTTAGTTGAAAGACACAGTTTGTTCAATTAGGAATGCCACTAATCTGCTGGAAAATCGTGCCGCCGAACTCAACAAAGATACTTTGAACCAAGAACTCGATCATTTCATTCTGGCTTTTGCCCCAAAATATTTTACAACCATAAATTTTTGAATTGCAGTTCTGAGGCATTCATTTAGTTTGGTAAAGGGAGAACAAGTTAATGGTTATGATAAAAGAATACCTTTTTTCAAGAAAGGGTGTTACATGTTGATCACATTATCTTTGTATTTCTCCAAAATTGGCATTCCCTTTATACACATTGTAGTAAGAAGCTTGAATAGCTTGATTAAGCAATCAGCAGAGCCATCGAAATAACTATATTGGATTCATGTAAATTTTCAGAATCAATTACTAACGAGACAGGGTTATCATTAGCCTTTGTAAAGAAATATAAAAGTGCATATAAATGATAAGTTAGCAATTCGTCTTCGGAAGAAAAAAGAAAAAAATATGTAAGAAGGTTTCCTTGGTTACTTTATAAAACAAGACTAGACCTAATGGCAAGCAGAACACTTTAATATTTTCAGACAATGAATCTACAAATCAATATTATAAGACTCGTTCATGCCTAGGAGTGTAGGAAAGGGAAATTCCAACCCAGGGCTGTTCAAAACTTGCTTTGTCGAGGGTTTTCCCCAAGAAAATACCGAGATAGGGTTTTCCCTATCATAAACTCTTGGATATGCATTTTTTCTCTAATTCAAACTACCAGAATAAGCTCAGAAACCATGGACTTTGCGTTTGGACTGTCTACCATTTTGAAAATGGCAATCCCCCCCCCCCCCCCCTGAGATTTTTTAAAGAAAACGAATCTGTCAGCGAGATTTTGTTTTGCACAGAAAAATTATCACATCTTTCAAACATGTAAATATAAAGGTAAATATATCGTAAAAAGTTTTAATATAACTACGACGCCTTTTCCGCATTGCGGTATCGGAGTTTTCTTTATTCCTTATACTTGTGGTGTTGCAGTGTGTATCACGTGATGATCTCACGTTATATAAGGTTTGAAGAGAAGCATCTAAATGACACTTGCCCCACTGTAAACAAAAGACCCCAAAGACACTTCAAAATGGAAAATCTAGCGGGCTTCATGGATATGTATGTAATATAGGGGGCTTCATGGATATGTATGTAATATAGGGGGCTTCATTGATATGTATGTAACATAGGGGGCTTCCTGGAATATGTATATAATATAGGGGGCTTCATGGATATGTATGTAATATTGGGGGCTTCATGGATATGTATGTAATATAGGGGGCTTCATTGATATGTATGTAACATAGGGGGCTTCATGGAATATGTATATAATATAGGGGGCTTCATGGATATGTATGTAATATAGGGGGCTTCATGAATATGTATGTAATATAGGGGGCTTCATTGATATGTATGTAACATAGGGGGCTTCATGGAATATGTATATAATATAGTGGGCTTCATGGATATGTATGTAATATAGGGGGCTTCATTGATATGTATGTAACATAGGGGGCTTTATGGAATATGTATATAATATAGGGGGCTTCGTGGATATGTATGTAATATAGGGGGCTTCATGAATATGTATGTAATATAGGGGGCTTCATTGATATGTATGTAACATAGGGGGCTTTATGGAATATGTATATAATATAGGGGGCTTCGTGGATATGTATGTAATATAGGGGGCTTCATTGATATGTATGTAACATCGGGGGCTTCATGGAATATGTATATAATATAGTGTGCTTCATGGATATGTATGTAATATAGGGGGCTTCATTGATATGTATGTAACATAGGGGGCTTTATGGAATATGTATATAATATAGGGGGCTTCGTGGATATGTATGTAATATAGGGGGCTTCATGAATATGTATGTAATATAGGGGGCTTCATTGATATGTATGTAACATAGGGGGCTTTATGGAATATGTATATAATATAGGGGGCTTCGTGGATATGTATGTAATATAGGGGGCTTCATGAATATGTATGTAATATAGGGGGCTTCATGGATATGTATGTAACCGATTTGCGTTCATACCAGCATGCACTTGAAAACAAGGTGTCGTTCCATCCTTATATATATTACTGATACCAAGTTTTGAGCTCACATCTTAACAAAGCGCCTTACACACTAAGTGTACGTTTCATTTCGTATGATGAATTGAAAGGTTGATCGTTGAAGAGCTTGCGCGCACTCCTTATTCATCAATAATTTATAGGTTGTAAGCTCTAGATATGCGGGCGCCCTTTGCATCTGACTATGGTTGTGAACTCTTGAGGCTCTTCTTAAACCTTACTGAATCAATAGCTCTCAATCTGAAGACATTCTAACACAGCAGAATTTGAATGTCTTTGCTCTTTAGACCACCCTGCGACTCGTACACAGCACTGTCTGGTAGTGAGCTGTTGACCTTTACAATCCACGCGCTCCTTCCGATCGAACAGTATGATGAAATGTCCCTGGCCTAAATACTATTTATTTGAAACGAAGACCATTCAAATTTGTCTGTGCTGCCAAAGAACCTATGCCTTTTAAAATTAAAACTCCTAAAAGAGCTCATTCATTTTTTACTTTTGTTCATGTGAATAATGTTAAAATATCGAGGTCTCATTTTTGCGACAGTCTGTTCTCTGCTTGGGAATGAAGTAATCCCAACAATACAGAATCATTTACCAAATGCTGTTTTTATTTTCATTTGAACCTTCGTGAATAACTAATACTGGTGCACAAATTTTGGATGAAATGCATCGATTATGGATATTATTAGTTCCCGAAGCTTGACATTATGAAATTTGTTACAATCATTTAGTTGCAAGGCACGTTCGATCACCCGGTAACAACTTATTCATTATTCCAATATATTACACAAACTGATGTTAGACGTAGTTTCCGATTGCCTGTTAAGCTTGAAAAATATGGTCAGCAGTATAAGAGTTCTGTTTTGTTTTCATTGTGTTTATTTCTGCAAATACAGAGATAAATGAGTACAACACAAGCTGGTAACAATATAAGAGAGCGAAAATATGCTGAAAAAAATGCTGAAAATATGCAAACTCGCAGTCTCGTGTAGACGATAGGAAGATACCGCCATTCATAAAAGTACAAATGTACCTTATCAGATTTGTCCTCTAACAAAATTCCCTTTAAATTATAAATAAACTAAAATAGCTCTATGTCATCGGTAGATATACATGATAAATTTAACGGCGTCAAGTGAAAAACAAATTAAGCTAAAAACTTCAAATTTATGGTGGACATGTAGCGAATAGAAAGGTGGCGATGTCATTACTTAGTCTGTGTATGGTTGAACGTCCTCGCCACAGCCAAGGGTATTAGGCATCGATATCACATTATTTAACGTCCTCGCCAGAGCCAAGGGTATTAGGCATCGATATCCCATAATTTAACGTCCTCGCCACAGCCAAGGGTATTAGGCATCGATATCACATTATTTTAATAATTGATTTGTTTTTGTCACTTCGGATGTTTTTTTTTATATATCTATAGTAGAACAAGGTTTAATAATTGATTCGATATCAGTGAACAAAAATCATTTCAATGTATGTGTGGGTGCCACAAATCAAGAATAAAGACACCGAAAATTGTGAATTGGAACCCATGGTACATGTATTTGCCATATTAGAAATTTAGTAGCTATTCCAGTTTCCATTCACTAATTGAAGTTGTTGCCGAGGCTACATGGCGCTGTAATGGGGTCAAGTATTGAAAATTTACAGTGACAACCACTTGTGGAAATCATGTAGGAAATGAGTGTATTGATTTGGAAGGGTACCTGTTTAGAGTGCAGCATGATCTGATCAGTGTGTGTTACATTTGTTTTGTCAAAGGTCAGATACATCAATATGCAATACATTTGTAGGTCTAATGGCAACATGAAAAGTAAAACTTAGCTATGATGTGGTTGGGACGTGACATTGGTTGCAACTATATGATCGGGTCTTAAAACTTAAAACCCGTTATATCGAGGTAAATGTCATAAACTCCCTTCAGGTGGAAGTGGTTGGAACATATAACTTTGGTGTATGGAAGTGGTTAAAATATAAATCCTCGTTTTGATTTTCGATTAACTAGTTTAGGCTCGCTATAATATGTAGAACGTGGTTATCTTAAGGAAGTATAATAGAAACTTGATTGCATCAATCTGATAGAATAGAGAGAAATACATATTTCGTTTTTACTTTTAACGTAAGTTGAGGTCTAAGTTAAGAGTTGAATAATCCCATTTAAATTATATAAACCGAGTTTAATCTTGTGCAGTTATTTAGACAGGTAGGTGTTAAACATTTGTTTTCATCATTCTTAAAGGAGGCTCATCAGACAAGTTAGTATGCCTCCATAGAGTTTATACAGTATCACCACCTCTTATCCTTTATTGTTTCTTCGTTCGTTACATCAGATAGTTTTACTGAAAAAAATGCATTTTTTTCGTCAAAAGACGTTCCTTCATTTTATGTTTAAAGCAGAAAGAAGGCATTACAAACTTATTAGAGATGTTGCCGTTACGGGCCTGATTTAGCAATTAAAGTCTGACCAGATCTCCATAGCTCCTGTTGAACCGGTGTTTCTATTTCGTCATGAATCGGATGTCATTACGCTTTAGATTAAAGGGACTATGCCGCATATTTCATACCCGGGAAACAAGAAATTAGTGCTATAAATGCATAAATATACCAAAAAATTAAGAGATTTGCGCGGTCATGCTGTCAACATTGTTGTATATGGACACATTTTACGGGATTGAAACTCTGTGTTTCTCGGCTGCTGTTTGTATACAGCGCCATGCTCGTTTACCTCTCACTGTTGGCAACTTATCTTTTTAGGAGGCACGGAAGTCTAGTGGTAGGACGCCATGCTCGTGACCGAAGGGTTGCGGGTTGGAGCCACGGCACGGCACTGTGTTGTATGTTTAAGCAAGACACTTTACTACTCAGCTATAAATGAGTACGTGGTTGGGCAGTGCTAGAATTGCTGAATGCTAGCCGTAAGCGCCGAAATGGCAGTTCCGGCTGTATGCTCCCCTGGGAGTTGAGAAAGATATTGGCTGGTTGCAAAAGCCCTATAAACACGGATAATAATTTGTGAACCACTTTGAGACGACCTACGAACTAGGTTGATGCCCGAGGGCCGGACGATGGCCAGACGACGAACGCCGCACTAGGGCAAAAGCTCACTTGTCCTTGGCAGGTGAGCTAAAAACAGATAAAAGGACAGACAGACGGAAAACCTGATTACTAAAGATGTGCAGGGGTCCTAATAACAAATCGTGTAATTGAATTGGAGAATCCCCCTTTGGGATCCCTACCCTCCCCCTTCGGAGCCAGAGTATTATGAGAGAGACCATCTGTTAAACAGCATTCAGTCTTCTTAACCAAGTAATGCTCCAGACCATTGGTTTGAAAACATCATCAAGCCATACAGAAGGACTTACTCTATTAGGGGATTTATGTCCTTGCAACAGCCAGGGTCATATGAGGATGGGTGTCAAGCAGATACCTATGGAAGAAAACTACAATTTGAAGGAAGTGGATGTGTTGCCGGCACGTGCACCCACACAATTAAAGGGTGTCATTTTGAAATATCATGGTCACCATCATGGCCATATAAAAAGCATTATGCTTTCAGTTGCTTGTTGGTTGGTTGAGGGAGCTTAACGTCCACACAACATCTGAGGTCATATGTGGATGATATCATGAGTGCAAGATACATAATGTGTGTGCCTGTGTGTTGCCTCTAGCAATAAAAAGAATTTGATATGAGGATCAAACACGAACTGTTATCCATAATTCAAGAAAAAGTCAAACATCAAGTTACGTATTGATGTGGTAAGTGGTCGCGAAAAAAAAATACAGTTGCTTATAAGAATTGCCTATGTGCAAAGGGCTATAACTCCAGAAAAATAGTACCTTGACACTGGATTCTAACTCAAACTGTTATCCATTATACATGTTTACTACATGTAAATTACAAATAATATGGAAAACAGTTATTATGAGAATTTCCTATGTGGGAAAGAGCCATAACTGCAGTCAAAAATGGAATATTAATACATGGTTCAAACTCTGTAATTTATTATGATAAAGCCACAAAAAAAGTTTCAAATTGATATAGTAAGCGGTAGCGAAAATAAGTAAAAAATGAAATTAATTTTGATAATTTCCTATGTGCAAAGGGCCATAACTCCAGCAAAAAATAGAATATTAACATGGGGTTTGAAATCAACCTGTAATCCATTATGACAAAGCCACATATTAAGTAACAAATTGATGTTGCAAGTGGTAGCGAAAAAAAAGTCTAGGAAAACAATTAATTATGAGATTTCTTATGGGCCATATAACTCCAGAAACAAATGAAAAAATGACACAGGGTTTAGACTCTAACTGTTATCCATTATGATAAAGCCACATACTAAGTGGCAGGCGGTAACGAACAAAGTATGGCAAACAGTTAATTATGAGAAATTCCAATGTGCAAAGCGCTATACATGTAACTCCTGCAAAAAAACATAATTGGCACGTGGTTCGAACTTGATCTGTAATCTATCATGATTAAACCACATACAAAGTTACAAATAGATATGGTAAATGGTGGCAAAACAAAACGGCTGGAAAACTTAAATGAGACTGCCGCCGCTAACGACAATGAGTGATGACGGACAGAGTGATCCTTAAGTGTTCGCCATGCTTCTCAGGTGGCACGATAAAGGAAGGCAGAACAGTGAAGGGAGAAAGGAAAGATTTAAGATCCCAAGTGTGTTGCAATGGGGGTAGAAGATCTATTTTGGTCTGTTCAATGTCGACCCTAGTAATAGTCATGAAAGAAAATCCCTGATTTTCCAGGGGGCCAACTTTTACGTACATAATGGTTTGACAGATTTTGACGGATTCGATTACTCAAGTAGAAAATTGTTTGAATCACGTAATCTTGAAAAAGAAAGTGAAGGGACATAACTCTTCATATAGACTCCAATTTAAGTAATTTGTGCTGATCTGACAGATCTGTCAATTCAAGATCTATCTGTACACCAAATTCAAGAAGAATGACACATTATTATATGTTTTGCATGTCTGAAATTGTCAGTATGGTAAGTTTTAAGCAAAACTTCAAAACTAATTAAAATTTCTGGATTTTTTTCTCTCCAAAAACAACGGAAAAAACCTACATTTTAAAGAAAGTGGTAGCTATGGGAGCACCCTATAGCATAAAAATATTGATACTTTGCAAAACAATAAGCAAATTTCGCAAAACTACCAATCCTCAAAAATCACCTAATCATTATTTTATCTAAAAGGAAACTGAGAAATTATAGAAATAACAAACTTTATCCGATATATAACAGAAAGGAATGTGAGGAAATCGTGTGAGGGACATAACTCATAGAAATATTATCAAAAGGAAGACAATCAATCATAACTGCACAAATACTTACAAAGTACATAGCAAGTGTTCCTAGTTTAAAACAGACCTTATGAGTATTACTTGAAACAAATTCTAAATTATATAAGAAATAATTATCAGGGACACCATCTAAATGAAAATTAATTGATTGATATAACAGTCGCGATGCATTTAAAATCCTCCCCAAACGGAAAGTAAAACAAACATTACAGTAAAATGTTCAAACCTGGCCTGCATGGTGTAAAGTTTCACCTTTTGGCCTTTTGTAACTTTCAGCTTTCTTGGTGGATTTTGTGCACTTTTAAATATCTGCCATTTTCATCAGATGTATATTTAGTTCATAACAAGAGGCCCAGAGGGCCTGTATCGCTCACCTGAATTTATTTAAAATAATTGGTATGAAGTAAAGATATAGCACTCCATGGTAGGTGCTGTAAGTACATATGAAATTTCAGTAAGATCCATCCAGTACTTGAGATATAGCGAGATCAAACTTCAAACAAAGCCCCACCCCTATGCCCCTAGGGGGGTCATACCCACTGTTTATACAAAATTGAGTCCCCTTAGCCAAAGGATGCTCCAGACTAAATAAGGATAAAATCCCTTAATCCCGATAGTCGAAGAATTTGCTATATTTTATACCAAATATGGACCAAATCCTTTCCTTCCTACAAAAGAAGAAAGATTTTAAAGAATAATTTGCTCCCTGGAGGGCCAGATCCACGATTTATACAAAATTGGTTCTCCTTCACCCAAGGATTCTTCAGACCATATATGGAACAAATCCTTTCATTCCTACAGAAGAAGAAGGATTGTAAAGAATTTGCTATAACTCCCCTATTGGGCCCCATCCCTCAGCCCCTAGGGGCCACACCAACAGTTTATACAAAATTGGTTCCCCTTCCCCCAAGGATGCTTTTGCCCAAATATGGAATAAATCCTTTCATTCTTACAGAAGCAGAAGGATTTTAAAGAATTTGGTATATTTCCCCTATTGGTCCCCACCCCTCAACCCCTAGGGGGGCAGGACCCACTATTTATATAAAATTCAGTCCCCTTTGCCAAAGGATGCTCCAGACCAAATTTAGTCCAAATCCTTGCATTCCTACAGAATAAGAAGGATTTTAAAGAATTTGCTATGTTTCTCCTATTGGGCCGCGCCCCTCAGGCCCCTGGGGGGCCAGACCCACGGTTTATACAAATTGGTTCCCCTTAACCCAATGATGATTCAGACTTAATATAGAACAAATCCTTTTATTCCTACAGAAGAAGGGTTTTAAAGAATTGGCTATATTTCCTCTATTGAACCCCGCCCCTCAGGCCTAAGGATGCTCTAGACCAAGTAGACGGAAGGACGACGGACGGATGCTGCGCCATGGCATAAGCTCACTTGCACTTCGGGCAGGTGAGCTAAAAATAGAAAAAATATAATGTGAATAGTTAACAGCCAGAATAAGATGTAAAGGAAAGCAAACAAAGGGGCACAACTCTTCAAGTTCGTGAAAATCCAGCCCTGAATTTCTGCTATTTTTAGGATGCTTCTACACCAAAGTCAAATAACTTTGGCTTCTTCAACTTCTGACAGGTCAATGACCCTTCATGAGACTTATTTAGCTGTCAAAAATCAGACCAGAAAATACTGTAGTGACGTAACGTCAGATGTTGACGCACAATAGTGTAACATGACTTTGCCGTCATTTCGTTTCAGGTTTGACAGTGTTGACGTACGGCTGGCTTTGTAAAACACGTGTTTTCAAAGCCACCGGAATGAAAATAAGCATATGAAAAGCCTATTTATTTGACATTTATATGGGCACGATTTGAATATGACAAGTTAACCCGATTTTGACTATGACTGAGTTGAACGTGAAAGGTAACGGTTAAGAAGTGAAAGAAAAAAATGATAAAATAACTCTACCCGTTTTATATCATATACAATACCTTAGTGTTACCATGATATGTTCGTTATATGGCACATATTGATTAAGCACGTACAATTACATACACAAAACAAAATAATTCCGGAAGAAAATATTTGAAGCCCGGGAGAGAGGACAGGCTCAAATTATATGTAATTGTATTATGACGTGATATCATTTGCCGTTCAGTCAAACATAGACTTTGGTGTTGTTACATTCAGAGTTATAACATTACACATGCACATTACACAATTTTAATCAATTTTAAAATGTACGTACAAGTACAATTTGCTAGTGATTTTATGATAATGAGAAAAAGGAATAAAGAGATAGAGAGACAGAGAGACAGAGACAGAGAGACATATATACCAATATGTAATTGTATAACGTACAATTTACGTTTCGCTTATCACATTTACACAGGCTAAAATATCTAGATGTTCTTCTTCCTTCAGCTGTAACTTGTTATATTTCATCGTGCTGTCCGTCAAAATATACACTGCTGCCACAGCATACACAATAGCTACTTTGCCCCTCCGAAGCTTGTATCTCAAAGGGAAAGCGTCCAGCTGGTCAAAATAGTGGCCCTCTATTACCTCCGATCCACGCTGGAAATTGTTCCCCCAGTCATCCTCCGTACATCTGATCAGCTTATGCGTAGGACTTGTTACCTGCATAAAGACATTTGTTTAAATCGTCATTCTTGGTACATATAGACAAGGGGGTGTGTATACATAAAAAAAAACTTCCTGCATGTAAGAGGATGGGTTTACCAGTAAAATGATTGATGTGCTATTATTTTATAAACACGCATAATTTGCTCGACGAAAGAGTGAATTACTGAAAAATATCTTTCAAACTAGTGGCAAGTACCTTAATCAGATAATAGTCACTGGTAACATCTTCAGTAAACACGGCTATTATGTCTCCTGTCGTTAGCATGCCTTTTATGTCAGTGTCCTGGTCTTCATTCTATAAATCATCATTAATGAAAAAAAAAAAAAATTCCATGAATAGCACAAGGAGATATACAATTTTAAACGGTTATTATTAAACGCATATTAGAGAGACTGATGCTGAAGAAACTTATTTATAAGAAATTAAATTAATTACGTAGGATTCTAAATCACGATGATTAATTTTACTAGCATATCATTTTATTTTATTTTAAATCGAATTAAAAAAACCGAATTTAGATTATTTGTGTACACGCACTGCTCACATGACTTACCTCCGCTACATCGACAGTGCCTTGTGGTCCTCCTAGTTCTGCCTGTACCTTTATCAAGCGATTAGTTCCAGTATAGTCAGTGTTCATACAAGTTAACGGCAACCCATTTAAGCAACTGTCACATGAGTAGCAGGAATGTGCTCTCACTAAAATTTCGCCGTCCTTGTTTGAAAATATTTGATGTATTTTCCTATTGTTTGCGACAGGCTTGAATGTCTTCGGTGCCGATCGATCAATTTCATCAACATAACGGAATATTCTCCTTCTGTATACACCACCTTTGGGTTTATCTAGATACTTCGAGGCATAATTGTAGACTTCAGACCCGTTCTGAATTGTGGTTCCTTTCATTACCGCTTGGTCAAGCATTCGTTTAAGAAGCCCTCCGGCTGCGTCCTGTGGGCCTTTAGCATGCGAAGTTTCAAAGTAGTTTCTTTGAAATTTCTCGTATCCCATTTCGGAGCATACGAAAGATGACATGCCCATACAATGGCGGCTTTTATATTGCGCGGAACATCCGTCGGTAAACTCTATCATGGAATCTACTTCATAGTGTATGTTATCCAGATGGTCTTTGATTTCTTTCTGCACGCGATGCACAAAATGTTGGTCAAGAGTCAAATCGTCACTGACCACAAACAAAATTTCAGAGACAATTTCTTCTTCATCAACTTGGTCATATTCAATAACTCCGTATCTGTATATAACGGAAACGTGTATGGAAACTTCCGGTTTGGAAAAGTAAGATGATTGCAGTTCGTCTTTTTCAATGCAACGATAATTTTCACTAAAGTCGTGAATCACTAGACAAGCTTTTGGTGGAAGATCATCTTTCAATGAATTCAGTTGGTTTAGCTGCCAGGATGCCCGGAATTGGTGTGATGCAAAGGTATCCAACATACTAAGGAAATATTGAATCATTTCTGCGGGAGATGTTGATTGCTTAATCAGCATGAGTTTTCGTCGCTTGCCACCTCCCTTCACAGCGATTTCTTTGTATTCGTACCGTTCCCAGATTATATTTCCTGCGTCATTGGTTTCTGCCGGAAGGAGCTTTAAAGTTTTAACACCGCAACTTTGACACTTCCTGTCTAAACAATTCAATTTGTGGTAGGGGTTCTGTCCTTTTGCACACAATGTTGCATCGACAATATCGCTTAAATGTTCATACACTGGGTAACTGTTGTCGTCTTCGTTTTCGTCTGAATCGTTTCCGTTTGTTACCTTCCTACGGAAATCCATACATCTTCGAAATAGCATCCGTGTCTCGACGTGTTTCCGACAGCAACATGTATTCCGATCTTTCGCTCGCATTTGGCGAACAAAGTAAGGTCGTATTTTTTCAAAAACTCGTTGGCTTATCTTGATGTGCGGGTTTTTCGTTTTAAATTCAATATATATTTCTGTCTGTGTTTTCTCTAGGATAAGGATTGGGTGGCTTACGTATGTTCTTAAGCCAGTTCTTTTCCTCTTTATATCAATTTTGTTTCCAGTGGGTCTGGCATTGTGTGGCGATGTCCACCAATTGTATACTGAATTCTTTGTTTCGATAGAAACAGCATCACTTCGAACCTTGCGCGTGGTTACAAGAAGGGATGCGTTTTCCGAAGTGAATACTGAAAGTCGTTGTTTGTACCCGCCGTACACTCTCCGAGGTTGAAAACCTTACAATTTGGGCGTTTTTCTCCTTGCCTAACGATATCTTACTTCGAAATCGGCGTACTCTTTCTGTGCTTTCACATATTTTGGAGCTATTTCTTGTTTCCCGGTTCAAAGTTTCCCGTTTCGATCGTTTATTAGTGTTATAAGCATCTTTGTTTTTTGTTTGGCATTTCGATTTTCGCTGCTTCTTCTTTTTCGTGGATAGCTCTTTATAATATCTGGCTTTCTCCGAGTTATTTTTGAATTTCATTTTTCTAAAAGAAAAATAACACAAAATAAAGGTATTTGGTCCATGTGAAGGGAGGTAAAAAAAAAAGAAGGATGGGGTTAACATGAATCTTTGTGACGGGATGGCGGCAGTAGTAAGTGGGATCGATCTGTCTGTCAGGGAGATGGCAATAGTTGTGTGGGCTTCTATGTGACATGGGCGTGACAATTGTTGGTTGGGACTGAAGTGTGTGACAGGAGGGTGATAATAATCGGTTGGATTTATATTATTGTGAAGGAAAGGTGACAATAGTCAGCAAGATCAATATTATTGTGACAGGAGGGCGACAATAGTCGATGGGATTGATATAATTGTGACAGGTGGTGACAATAGTTAGCGGGATTAATCTATATTTGTGACAAGGGGTGACAATAGTCAGCGGGATTAATCTATATTTGTGACAAGGGGTGACAATAGTCGATGGGATTGATGATATTGTGACAGGTGGTGACAATAGTCATGAAAGTGACAATAGTCAGCGGGATTAATCTTTAATTGTGACAGGAGGGTGACAATAGCCGATCGGATCGATATATTCGTGACAGGAGGTTGACAGTTGTTGATGGGATTGATAGCATCGTGACAAAAAAAAAAGGGGGGGGGGGCGATTGTACATTTGAAAAATAGAGTTCATGTCAAATATAGGACTGATAGCATCTGCCAACTTTTGTTTGCGACACTACCAAATTATTGATAGATGCACAAAATACGGATGCACTTATTACTTCCAATGTTTGAAATAATTATCACATTATTTAAACAATTTGAAAACAAACGCGTCTGCATGTGTTCACATAATAAAAACATTGCCGCGTTATTAGTACCTACCCTCATTCCCGTTGTATCCGTGCAGATCTAGCATTCAGACTCCGCATAAAAGTATTACGTCACATTTAAGAGAATGACGTCAGTGTGACATCATACGGAATACTTTTTTTTTAAATTCCCGCCTTTTTTAACCCGTGGAATAATGCATTTCTGCGTCAAATGTACCTGTTTTCTGTATGTCAAAGTTGTGAACATTTTGTTTTTATGATGTAAAGTAATTTAATAAATACAATTGTATTCTTCACTGTCAATTTCGAATCATGCCCACCTAAAATTGCTACTGAAAACTATTAAAACATTTTAACTATTTCGTTTACAATTCACATGCGAGTTCGTCAACTTTGCTTCGAATACATACGGCTAATTCCTCGATGTCATTATAAGAAATTATTCTCTGCGTTTTCCTTTAAAGCGATTGACGTAACGTCATCATTTCCTACGTCGTGATTTTTTTCTTGCTGATATGATCAAATAAAAGTATTTCCCCACATTTAATTATCAAAGCCATCGATATCAAATCAAGCTCATTTTTGTGAGATGTTTTAATATTTTAAAAAAATACATTTTATACATATTTTTATCGCACTATCAATAAAATGTCACCGATTTCCGCTAAAACCTGTTTTTTCGTTCGATTAGCTTATGTAGGAATAATGAAAAAGTACAAAGTCAAATATATGCCATATCATTTACACAAAATATATCGGAAATGGGAAAACGGATAGTGATTTTTTTTACATGAAATGAAATCCAGAATTATAATTGATAAGTATGTATGTTTTGGCTGTTATTGCGTGTAAAGTACAACCAACAAACCCTCACGAAAAACGTTAAATTTTGTTCATAAACAAAACAAGGAAATGACGATAGATTTAACGTTTTCGACGCAAAATAGCGTAGCGTTACATGACGGCTAGACATGGGAAAATCAATGCAGTGCAGTGGTGTTAGGACACACAATATTTCTAAGTTATGATTCAAAAAGCAGAGTCAGAGAACTTGCAAATGCATGTATTTTTTATTCAGAAAACGCATTTGTCATTTCATTCGAAAGTCACAAACATGTTTTTTTTATCTTAAAAAGTCGCATTTTACGGACCGTTACATAACGGCTAGACACAGCAATGTCTAAATTTCCCAAATACTGTCGCTCCAATTTCTATAAACATTTGCAGATCGTTTGAATAGATTAAGAACTTGCACCAAATCAAATACAGGCAAGTGATATAGCATATTCATCCAGAAATCAAATTGCGAATGAACGGACATTTTAGACAACAAAAAACATTACACAAATAATATATATGTGTTTCCTATATTTTTTTCAACTTTCAAAAATGATATCGACTTTCAAGTATCATATAATTAAAGAAAACATTGTTATATAGCTTTAAAATTCAAACATCTGCAGAATGGGCCCATATTTTATTTTTAAATACTAATTTATTTAAACGCGCAACACGTTTATGTTACACATTACATTGGAATAATGGCGAATTTTGACGTTATATCGGCGGTTAATACTTTGGATTCGAAACTTCTATAAATGTTCATGAAATATTCATGTAGATACAACTTTTCTGAACAAAATGGTATATAATAACATATATATTTTATCCTTATTCAGATTTTATATGGCGCTGATGTAGCAAAATCCGCGATTTTTCGTATGTGCGTCAACATCTGACGTTACGTCAGTACATTTTCATGTCAACTTATGTATTAGTGGATTTGAACACCACTATAAATATGAATGTTGAACAGAAATATTTTAACATTTAAGCGAACGCATATATATATTTTTAATCACAGGTTTAGGGAATGAAGAGTTTAGATGGTGTTTGTTGATGTTTAGTTGATCGAAGAGATATATGTATAACCTTTTTTTTTTAAACACAGTATTCTAAAAGATATGATTAAGTTTTCATACTCTTTTCGGTTATCAGCATCTTTTGAGGAAACTCCATGTATTGTAGCAGAAAAATGTCAACAAATACTATGAAGTGTAGCGCAGTGGATATGGAAAGCTCAATTCCTGCTATGGTAGCAGTGTACAATGGAAATGGCTTGACCCTAAATATAAAGGACATGTCTCACATAAACATGGATAGTGAATTCAACCTGCACAACACACGTACATATATATACATATTTATAAACTGCATTTTGATTTCATTTTGTTTAGAAGACTGATTTTTTTTTCAAAAACTGTTTTCCCCAGATTTGGGACTTGTGAAAACCATGGTAACCACATCAAAAAACACCAAAATATGCAAAATATCATGATTTTTAACCTAAAATTTGACACCCGCAAGTAGAATTGTTTTTCTTAAAACCTGTCTAAAATTAAATATCGCCTACCCGGTAACAGAAATGTTCACGATTTAGCATAGGTCATTCCGGTGGATTTTTCACAATATTTACACATGTGCTGAGTACAAAAATACAAAAACAGACTTCATGAAAAGCTAGCTTTTGTTGTGTAGACACAGATTTGTAAATGCCCAAAACTGTAGTCTCAAACCAAATTCGATTTTTTGTTTGAAAAATTATAAAGCCCACTTAGTCCACTTCATCATGTATATGCCAATTTTAGCGCTGATCTTTTTTTTTTTTGAATTTTGATATATGTTATATGACAGGGGTTGTTCATTATATAAAAATATCACCAATGGTCATCGTACGTTACTGTACACTGCTACCTATATATTTGTAGTAAAGTTTTCAAAGAATCAGATATTTGGCAGACCTTTCTTATTCATATGACTTAAAAGTGATTGCGAGGATTTATTAAACCCAAAAAACAAACTGATTCCTATTCCTTATACAGAGAACAGTGTGGAAATACAGATGAACTGAAGGTATATTGAAAATATCGTCAGGTAATTCGGGTAAAATGGACTTGCATCATAATTTTATATATTCATAATGTGTTCATTCCATACATGTTTTCAGCCTGTTTTTGTTGTCATTATCTGTCCAGCCTGCAACATCTCATCTTTGCTTGCCAAGCGTTCATTTTGTACTCACATTTTTATGTATTCAACCTTAGCAGATTTAGCCTTGTTCTGTAAGCTTTCAAATGATTGAACCTGGCACAGGTACTTGGCACGAATTACCATCCTATGGTCCTCATATTTTTTTTTATATCATACATTATATAATACACATATGTGAACTGAGGGTAAGAAATTAATACCAAGTCCCTGTGCATATAAATAATAATGGCGGTGCCCAGTACCAAGTTGCCTTGTCGACTATGCCATGATTTATGTAAAAAAACAAAGGAGGTCAATACTTAAAGAAACATTTTCTGTAATTGATCAGTTGGTAGAGATAATTGACCATATTCTAGCTGTAAATGATAACGAAGGGAAATACATAGGCGACCAGTGCTGAAATAATCTTGAAAGTTTAAAGTTTTGCTAGTAAAGTGTCTCTGCTAGGTGGCAGGGGCGGGAAATTAAACACAAGGCTAAGTCCGCCAAGGTTGAATAGTGCAATGTTAAATTATGGACCCTTGGCTATTGAAGATGGAGAGATAACGAGGTGCGATCGTAAAATAAGATGTGTCTTCAGCAGTATGCTCCAGTAAAATTACACTTCGACCACAAGTACTGTATGTAGATATACAGTGTACATACAACAACAAGTTATTTATGTAGACATACAGTGTACATACGACCACAAGTACTTAATGTTGATAAACAGGGAACATACGACCACAAATACTGTACGTAGATATACAGTGTACATACGACCACAAGTACTTTATGTAGATATACAGTGCACATACCACCACAAGAAATGTACGTAGATATACAGTGTACACACCACAACAAGTACTTTATGAAGATATACAGTGTACATACGACCAAAGTAATGTATGTAGATGTACAGTGTACACACGACCACAAGAACTTTATGTAGAAATACAGTGTACATACGACTACAAGTACTGTATGTAGATATACATTGTACCTACGACCACAAGAACTGTATGAAGAAATACAGTGTACATACAATGTACGTCCACAAGTAATTTATGTAGATATACAGGGAACATACAACCACAAGTAATGTATGTAGATATACCATGTACATACGACCATAAGTACTTTATGTAGATATACAGTGTACAAACGATCACAAGTACTTTATGTAGATATACAGGGAATATACGACCACAAGTACTTTATGTAGATATACAGTGTACATACGACCACAAGTACATTATGTAATCATACACTGTACATACGACCACAAGTACTTTATGTAGATATACAGTGTGCATACGACCACATGTACTTTATGTAGATATACATTGTAAATACGACCACAAGTACTGTATGTAGATATACAGTGTACATACGACCACATGTACTTTATGTAGATATACAGTGTACATACGACCACAAATACTGTATATAGATATACAGTGTACAAAAGACCCCAAGTACTGTAATTAGATATACAGTGTACATACGACCACAAGTACTTTATGTAGTCATACAGTATACATACGACCACAAGTACTGTACGTAGATATACAGAGTACGGTATATACGACCACAAGTACTTTATGTAGATATACAGTGTACATACGACAACAAGTACTTTATGTAGACATACAGTGTACATACGATCACAAGTACTGTATGTAGATATANTACGACCACAAGTACTTTATGTAGACATACAGTGTATATACGACCACAAGAACTGTATGTAGATATACAGTGTACATACGACCACAAGTACTTGATGTAGATATACAGGGAACATACGACCACTAGTACTGTATATAGATATACAGTGTACATACGACCACAAGTACTTTTTGAAGATATACCGGGAACATACGACCACAAGTACTGTATGTAGATATACATTGTACATACGACCACAAGTACTTTATGAAGATATACAGGGAACATACGACCACAAGTACTGTATGTAGATATACAATGTGCATAAGACCGCAAGTACTGTATGTAGATATACAGTGTACATATGACCACAAGTACTTGATGTAGATATATATGGAACATACGACCACAAGTACTGTATGTAGATATACAGTGTACATACGACCACAAATACTGAACGTAGATATACAGTATACATACGCCCACAAGTCCTCTATGTGGAAATACAACGTACATACGACCACAAGTAATTGATGTAGATATACAGGGAATATACGACCACAAGTACTTTTTGAATATATACCGGGAACATACGACAACAAATACTGTACGTAGGTATACAGTGCACATACGACCACAAGTTCTTTATGTAGATATACATTGTACTTACAACCACAAGTACTTTATGAGGACATACAGTGTACATACGAGCACAAGTACTTGATGTAGATGTACAGGGAACATACGACAACAACTACTGTACGTAGATATATAGTGTACATACGACCAAAAGTACTGAACGTAGATATACAGTATACATACGCCCACAAGTACTCTATGTGGAAATACAACGTACATACGACCAAAAGTACTGAACGTAGATATACAGTATACATACGCCCACAAGTCCTCTATGTGGAAATACAACGTACATACAACCACAAGTAACGTATGTAGATATACCATGTACATACGACCACAAGAAATGTATGTAGATATACAGGGAACATACAACCACAAGTTATTAATGTAGTCATACAGTGTACATACGACCACATGTACTTTATGTAGATATTCAGGGAACATACGACCACAATTTATTAATGTAGATATACAGGGAACATTCGACCACAAATACTGTATGTAGATATACGTTGTACATACGACCACAAACGACCACAAGTACTTTTTGAATATATACCGGGAACATACGACCACAATTTATTAATGTAGATATACAGGAAACATACGACCACAAATACAGTACGTAGATCAAAAGTGTACATACGACCATAATTACTTTATGTAGATATACATTGTACTTACAACCACAAGTACTTTATGAGGACACACAGTGTACATACGAACACAAGTTCTTGATGTAGCTATACAGGGAACATACGTCCACAAATACTGTACGTAGATAGACAGTGTACATACGACCACATGTACTTTATGTAGATATTCAGGGAACATACGACCAAAACAACTGCATGTAGATATACAGTGTACAAAAGACCCCAAGTACTGTAATTAGATATACAGTGTACAAAAGACCCCAAGTACTGTAATTAGATATACAGTGTACATCCGACCACAAGTACTTTTTGAAGATATACCGGGAACATACGACAACAAATACTGTACGTAGATATATAGTGTACATACGACCTTTATGTAGATATACAATGTACTTACGACCACAAGTACTGAACGTAGATATACAGTATACATACGCCCACAAGTCCTCTATGTGGAAATACAACGTACATACGACCACAAGTAATGTTATAGATATACAGTGTACAAATGACCACAAGTACTTGATGTAGATATACACTGTACATACGACCACAAATTTTTGTATGTAGATATACAGGGAACATACAACCACAAGTTATTAATGTCAGTGTATAAACGACCACAAGTACTTTATGAGGACACACAGTGTACATACGAACACAAGTTCTTGATGTAGCTATACAGGGAACATACGTCCACAAATACTGTACGTAGGTATACAGTGCACATACGACCTAAAGTACTTTATGTAGATAGTCACATTGTACAAACGACTACAAGTACTTTATGTAGATTTACAGTGTACATACGACCTGTAGATATACAGTGTACATCCGACCACAAGTACTTTTTGAAGATATACCGGGAACATACGACAACAAATACTGTACGTAGATAGACAGTGAACATACGACCACAAGTAATGTTATAGATATGCAGTGTATATACGACCACAAGAACTTTATGAGGACATACAGGGTACATACGAACACAAGTACTTGATGTAGATGTACAGGGAACATACGACAACAAGTACTTTATGTAGACATACAGTGTTCATATGACCACAAGAACTTGATGTAGATATATATGGAACTTACGACCACAAGTACTGAACGTAGATATACAGTGCGCATACGACATAAAGTACCTTATGTAGACATACAGTGTATATACGACCACAAGAACTGTATGAAGAAATACAGTGTACATACAATGTACGTCCACAAGTAATTTATGTAGATATACAGGGTACATACGACCACAAGTGCTTTATGAAGATATACAGGGTACATACGAACACAAGTTCTTGATGTAGATATACAGGGAACATGCGACCACAAATACTGTACTTTGATATACAGTGAACATACGACCACAAGTCCTTTATGAAGATATACAGGGTACATACGAACACAAGTTCTTGATGTAGCTATACAGGGAACATACGTCCACAAATACTGTACGTAGGTATACAGTGCACATACGCCATAAAGTACTTTATGTCGTATGTGCGCTATATATCTACGTACAGTATTTGCGGTCGTATGTTCCCTGTAGCTATGTATCTACGTACATTTCTTGTGGTCGTACATGTATGTACACTTTATATCTATATACAGTATTTGTGGTCGCATGTTCCCTGTATATCTTCATAAAGCACTTGTGGTCGTATGTACATGGTATATCTACATACGTTACTTGTGGTTGTATGTACGTTGTATTTCCACATAGAGTACTTGTGGGCGTATGTATACTGTATATCTACGTTCAGTACTTGCGGTCGTATGCACACTGTATATCCACATAAAGTACTTTATGTGGATATACAGTGTGCATACGACGACAAGTTCTTTATGTAGATTTACAGTGTACATACGACCACAAGTACTTTATGAGGACATACAGTGTACATACGAACACAAGTACTTGATGTAGATATACAGGGAACATACGACCACAAGTTATTAATGTAGATATACAGGGAACATACGACCACAAATACTGTACGTAGATATACAGTGTACATACGACCACAAGTACTTGATGTAGATATACAGGGAACATACGACCACAAATACTGTACGTAGATATACAGTGTACATACGACCACAAATACTGTATATAGATATACAGTGTACATACGACCACAAGTACTGTACGTAGATATACAGCGTACATACCACAACAAGTACTTTGTGTAGATATACAGTGTACATACCACAACAAGTAATTTGTGTAGATATACAGGGACCATACGACCACAAATACTGTACGTAGATATATAGTGTACATACGACCACAAGTACTGTATGTAAATATACAGTGTATATGCGACCACAAGTACTTTATGAAGATATACAGGGAACATACGACCAC